>NC_135408.1:130000-372500 GCF_051989625.1 Stigmatopora argus
CCTACGCCGTATGTGGCCCACGATGCGAAATGAGTTTGACACCCCTGCTCTAAACAGTCCCTCAGTACCATGCTGGTCTCCTCGGTCCATCTTTGTATGATCCTCGTGCTAGGTTTTATTTTCCTCACCATAGGGATGTAGGTTGTACAGAATTTGTAAGTCTTACTGCTAGAATTTGTAAGTTGTACTGCTTCAATAAAAACACTGTGAATTTGCTTTGTCTTCTTTTTAATAAATTAATTTTACTTATTGCCTCTTATTTTAATGTCAAAGTTCCGGGCTAAAAGTGTACTAAGACTTTTATTTGTTTGATAAAAATGACCATCTAAAGTATTTCAACATTGCAAGTTCTCCCAGAGAGAATGAAGGTTCATTGGACGCCTATGACAGTCGATGGCAGCAGCCGATGTGTTAAATGAGTGCTCTTATTTCTCCCAGAAAGAATGAAGGTTGCTAGAATTTGTAAGTTTTACTGCTTCAATAAAAACACCATCTGTGAATTTGCTTGGTCTTCTTTTTAATAAATTGACAGTAGATGGCAGCAGCTGATCATTTGGGTGACCAAACCACGACCAAAAGTCCGGGTGACCAAAAGACCGGACGGCCAAAAGACCGCGACCAAAATACTGGCGACCAAAATACTGGCGACCAAAATACTAGCGACCAATCGACCGTGTACCGTGGGGATGATCACAGAGGAGAATAAAACGGCCTACAGAGATGAGGTCCTTAAACTCAGCGAGTGGTGCGCTCTGAAAAAATTGGCGCTGAACGTCTCCAAAACCATGGAACTCATCCTGGACTTCAGACAGAACAAGACCGCTCCACTCTGCTGATCTCACTGGACTACGTATTTGTTTCTTATTTACTGATTATTTGTCCGCTGTGGTGAAAGCTTTATATCTCATTATACTTCTATAATGACAATAAAAGCATTCAATTCAATTCACTTCATATACTCGGGGAGAAGTCATTCCGCCCAGTACACTATATAACTAACCTTAGTACAGTGGTTGAATATTTCTGAAAAATCCAAGTGAGCATTCAGCTCAGATGAATCTATGAGTTAAGTTCCATAAAAAAATGCAAAAACTAAGTTTATTTTCACACCTATAGAGCACACTTAAGTCACTGCGTCTAATTTATGCACTAAATTTAAAAAATTCAATATACCTGACTGTTTGAGTGACTGGTTTCATTTCTTGCTGACGTGCTACTTATTGCGATGAACCCAGCAGACGTTCACCCTAAAAATAGCCTGCCCACGTATTCCAGGCATTACGGTAAATCAATTCAAAACATCCCAGATGAAAAAATGGAAAATGGACTGAAGCCATGGATTGAACACAACTTAACAGCGGGGAGGAACAGCTTTTCGAACGGCTTGGGAATGATGAATGCCGGATGGCCGCCAACATAGAGGTTCCATACAAAGACAGGCAGGCAGCGTCGTACGAGTTACGAGACGATTTGGAATGGATTGGCCATGCCTGGGCGAAAATGCCGACGAGCTCTGTAGTTTGAGCTTTCGTCAAAGCTGGAATCCCTATTCTGAAACTCTACGACGAACACGCTGACCTTGACAATGTTATGGATCCAGAATGGATACAGAAGATGAGGACTTTGACGGATTTGTAGATGTTTGAATACTTTGACTTATCTATCCGCGAATATAAATTACGTCAATAAAAAAAAATCAAACTCAGCTTTGCTCCTGTTGCCTTTTTTTAAATATACGCTAGCTAACGTGTGTGTCATGCTACTACAACCATTTCAGTGCGTCATTTGAAACGAAGCGCCTTTTGTATTGACAAAAAACTGAAAATACCCACAACTGAGACAGCGCCCTTCCAGGCGGTGCATGCTATAGGTGTGAAAATACGGTAAAGTTGCGAATACTGAACCGCGAAAAGGTTCAGGTCAACTATACTAACTTACCTGACTCACACAAGAAAGCTCGGTGAAAACGCGGCTTTAGTGTAATCACTTCCAATTTGACAGTTTTGTTTTATTGTGAACAATAGAAAAGATCTTGTTTAGGATGCCAAAAATCTCAGATATGCACACAAATGTAATGCAAATGCATTTTATTTTCTTTCATTTAATTAAAACAATGTGCCGAACATTTACAAGCTCTTAAATGCACTTTACGCAACAACAAAAAAAAAGACCTTTAAAACAACATTAAAACCAAAGCATTTCCAAGAATTTCAAGCACCCATATGAATCCTGCCAATGTCTCTCTTAAGGAAAAGGGGAGAAAAAGTTCTGCATGACCCCACACAAACTGCTCCAAATCAAAAAACAATTACAACATTTAAATGTGAAAGAACTAATTCACAAACTTCACGTACATGGAATTAGGGAATTAATTCGTCACAGACGTGGTTTCATAACTTGCATTTTTCGTAAGTATAGACATATTTTACATTGAATTAGCCAAATTTGTTTCATTAGCTTTAAGTCTACTCCCTGAAATTACAAGCAGGTCGTCACTGCTTGTTTAGAACCAAATGACAGTTGTTCGGCTATAAAAAAATTCTCTTTTGAAAAATGGGTTAGATGAGAAAGGAAAATTTCAATTACAAGCATAGCACAAAAACGTGTATACAATTATGTACAGGTATACAGAAGCAGGAGTATGCCTTTTAGGAAAAAGTAAGGAAAACTGACGGTCTATTTCAAAAGAAAGGATGATGAATTTTACCTATTTAAGAAATGCTTGGGTGTTTTTTTTGTTAAAACATTGTAAACCAAAGTGAAAATATGACGAAAATAAAAACTCACAAAATAGCGGTGCTGTTGCATAGTTAATGCCACTAACTTCAAGCGGAAATGACTAAGCGGAAGCACTGCAGTGTGCACTGAAGGTGTGAATTTTTCAAATATGCAGTGTAATGCTTAAAATTACCACAAGAGAGCAGCAAGTTAACATATTTCTGATCAGGCATACGCTGATAATCCTTGCAAATGCAAAGCTTGAGTTTACACCCGTAGAGAAGGTAAAGAAATTCACTCGTCTATTAGGATCCAACAGCCGTTTCTGGCCACCATAAAAAATTCCGTCAGCGAGTTTCCAGGTGCGCGCACGCACGCACGCACACACACACACAAACATTCATCCATAGACCACGCTTATAGAATAGATAAAGGATGATTTATGGATGGATGGGTGGATGTTTTATAACTCCCGTCACGACAGGAAAAAAAAGTGTTCCGGGAGCACCTGGAAACTCACTGGCGGAAATTCTTGAGAAAATGGCTTTTGTAAATGATGTGGAAAGGCATCCTACCTTACGACTAATCAGCCACGCGGTGCGTCCATCATGTAAAAACAACGATTCATACATTAATGCTGCTTTCAGCTTTAGCAAATAAAAGTAGTCTACATAAAGAGAAGGAAGAAATTCACTCACTCATCTATTAGGATCCGACAGTCGTTTCTGGTCACCATAAAAAAAAATCAACGCTTTACGTTGTACGGTTTTGACAAACGTAACGAGACAATCTTAACATACACAAACACACACAAATACACAAATCCATCCATAAACAACGCTTTATAAGGCTTATAGATAAAACTATAGCTGGGCAGCCCGGCGGCTGAGTGGTTAGCGCGTCGGCCTCACAGTGAGGGTCCTGGGTTCAAATCCAGGTCGGTCCACCTGTGTGGAGTTTGCATGTTCTCCTGTGTGGGTTTTCTCCAGGTACTCGGGTTTCCTCCCACATTTCAAAGACGTGCATGGTAGGCTGATTGGACACACTAGATTGCCCCCTAGTGTGAGTTTGAATGGTTGTTTGTCTCCTCGTGCCCTGCGATCGGCTGGCCACGAATTAAGGTTGTCCCCCGCCTCGTGCCCAAAGGCAGCTGGGATAGGCTCCAGCACCCCTTGTGTTCCTATGAGGATAAAGCGGTTCAGGAAAAAAAAAATTGTATGAAATACATATTCAAAAAAATTGAAGATCAGAAAATTATTTATTAAGCTATTAAAATGAACAATAAATGCAAGTACATTTTCCAATAGGGTGGAAATGCGAGCGGCAGCTAAGTTAACATACGCACAGATGCATGTAGACATCGCTTGACAACTCAAAATTATGTTACGCACACAGAATAACTCAAGAAACAACTCAAACAACAAACAACCACAAACGAGGGTCAAAGGCATGGGAATTAGGAACTCACCGGCTGAGTAAATCTGCCCTGGTCCCGGAAAAAGGTAATTTCGGGATGGACTAGCGCCGTCCCCCGTCGGACCCAGTGACCGCTACCCAACACAATCACGTGCTTGTTTTCGCCTACACCGGCTAACCTTGGTTTCGCCATCATGGAAACGCAGCTTTCCTCTAGCCCATGGGTGTGCAAACCGGTCCTCGAGGGCCCCTGTGGGTGCAGGTTCTTGTTTCTACCGATCCAACAAAGACAGCTTAACCAATGAGGTTTCTGCTGAAACAAGAATCACCTGACTGCAATCTGCTGATTGCACTTCTCAGATACGAGTTTGGTGGAAAGGTTTTCTCTTATAGGTTGGAACGAAAACCCACACCCACTGCAGCTCATTGTGAAATAAGTTGCCCACCCCTGCTCTAGCCAAAGGGGGGCCAATGATGTGCTGGGAGATAGAAAAAGGGGAAAGCCACTATACCAGGGGTGGTGAACATGGGGCTCCCGTCCAAAATGAATGCGGGCGGCTCTTTGCTTCTTATCATATTTTGTATATACAGTGGCTCTTTGCCTTGTTTCACGTTTCTCTTATTTTCATTCTCTCTTAAAACACACACAAAGTCATCAAGGCCCATTAAAAACAAATAATAAATAACATTTGAAAATTATTTGGCAGATTGGATTGTTGTTTTGTAACGGGGAAGAAAATGTTTTGGTGAATAATATGATTTGAATTATGTTGTTTGTGTGTTTGCTTGGCAGGTCACTGCGTGGCGTGGCTCTTTGACTCTCACAGATTAAAATTTTTGCTCGTTGTGTCAAATTTGTTCGCCCTCCCTAAACTATACCGTGAAAATTTTAGAAAATACCAGGTAGAGGAAATGTATTGAAGTTTCAGTGGATTTTTGATTTTTTTTTTTTTTTACATTTGGTTGTTTCTTGGGGAAAATGTTTTCCCATCTTTTCCTGTATATTTCAGAGGTAGAATAATTTGTCTGTTCCATTTACTATATGTATTTATTATACGTAGTTCATTTAAAAATATAAGTGGAATACTGGTTATTAACAGTGTTCCTTAACAGCCTCACTCTGACATTCGGGAAGTTCCAACTTCTCACATTGTCTTAGCTTGAAGGGTAAATGTTGAGCAATCTCATTCGGATCAGTGAATTGAGAAGCAGGAATGCTCTGGAAAAAAAAGTAAAAGAGGTGGGTGTTGACAATTGAGATACCATTGTTATAAACATTATAATAGCTCATAACAACCAAAATGTACCGTATTTTCACACCTATAGGGCGCACTTACGTCTAAAATTTTCTCGAAAATGGTCAATGTGCCCAAACGGTCGGTGCGTTTTGTCTGTGCACTAAACTCAATTTTTGTACGGCCCTGACCGCTTGAGTGACTGGTTTTATTTCTTGCCGGCACGCTACTTATTCCGATCAACCCAGCGGACATTCACCCTAAAAATAGCCTCGCACGCGTTACGTGATGATTTGGAATGAATATTCGATGCCGATATAACAGCGAGGAGAATCAAAAGCTTGGGAGTGATGCATGTCGCGACTTACAATGGATTGTGGATGACTGGGCTCAAGTGTCGGCCAGCATTGTTCGAGCCTTTGCCAAAGCTGGAATCAAGTTCCCGGAATACACAACTCTGACTGACAGTGGAGCCTGTCATATTAAACGCTGAACTCTTTATATCAGAGTGTACCTTCGACCTCAATAAAGCATTATCAAACTCAGTTTTGCTTGTGCTGTCTTTAAAAAAACACGCTAGTGCCAAGGCTAACATATGCTAGCAGCTAGCATAACATACGCTAGCGGATAGCATAACATATACTAGCGGCTAGCATAAGATAGGTACACTAACGGTTAGCATAACATACGTGTTGGGGTTATTCTGGGATATTATTATATATGTGCGCATTAATCATATGAATGTGTGGAATATTAATCGTTATATGTATATGTGAAACATTAATCATTATAAGCAGACGAAAGCTCAGTATAACGGGTGCCAAGGACACTTCCCTCTGCAGCTGGCCCCAAGGACATTTAATTGTTTTTAGGACTATTGACCTGACAGATCACCCAGTCCCGGGCCGAGGACTGTTGATCTGAGTTCGCAATGAAGATCTGCTTTGACTTGGATTCCGGAGCAGATGGTGATAAAAGAATCAACCTCCGGGAATACTCGCATATTGTTTTAAAATAGTGTCGCTCGGTACACCTGATATGCAATTGTTGTTGCAGTTGTTTTTTGACCTTAATTGTGTTATTCGCTTATGCAATTGGATTGAATAGATAACCTTGTAATTGTTTTGATTCGATGTCTTAAATTGGCAGGAGATGAATTCGGTCCTTTAGAATGCTCCGTGGCGAGGACGAGCCAGGATTGATTCTCACTTGCAAGTTATCGCTGGATTATGTCTCCGATGTCTCTCCCTTTATTAAAGTATACCTATTAATAAACCTATAATTTTGGTCCTTCGAGCCAGTCCATTTTGAGAAATGAGACACATCCTGGGGACGACGACTTTAAAACACGGTGAATGCTAGTCTCTGACAGGTAAAAAACGTGGGTTGCTTGTGTAGTTCTGACGTATGTATTTAATAAAAATAAGCCTAAGGAAAAATACAGATAAGCCTAAGGAAAACAAACGAAGGGCGGAAAAGGTTAAAAGTAAGCCTCCTAAAAAAAGGATAAGCCTAAGGAAAACAAACGAAGGGCAGAAAAGGTCAAAAATAAACCTAAGGAAAATCAAACCAAAACGAAACAAAGCTACTACATGGTTACACACGAACTCACTTCAAAATGGGGAATAATAAGTCAGCTAGAGATGCCAAAAATGCGTCTGCCGTGTAAGGATTGGAAATTGGTTGACAATCAAAGCGCTACAAACATTAAACATCTAAATTTATGGATGAATAAATATGGGTTTGCTGGCCAGCTTAATATGCATAAGATACTGGATCTACAGGTTAAAATACGCACTAAGGATAGAGGTAATATATAATATGTGAATGGAGATAAAAGCGAGGCGACGGGAACGTGCTGTTTTGTAAAAATAGTGGGGCCTCCTCGGCTGGTTGATAAGAGCGAGGTGACGGGAACGGGCTGTTTTGTAAAAAAAATAGCGGGGCCTCGGCTGACGAGGACAAGATTTACCGAGATAGGTGGCGAGAGCGTAGGGGTGTTAGCCAAGGGATTGGAAGAAGGGAGATTAGTAAGTTGAAAAGAAATCGGGTTTTCAGGGGGTGCTGCGTGCTGGGTTTGTGGAAAATTGGTGTATATATAATATATGCATATGCATATGCATATGCATATGCATATGCATATGCATATGCATATGCATATGCATATGCATATGCATATGCATATGCATATGCATATGCATATGCATATGCATATGCATATGCATATGCATATGCATATGCATATGCATATGCATATGCATATGCATATGCATATGCATATGCATATGCATATGCATATACATATACATATGCATATACATATACATATACATATACATATACATATACATATACATATACATATACATATACATATACATATACATACATACATATATATATACATACATATATATACATACATATACATACATACATATACATATACATACATACATATATATATACATACATATATATACATACATATACATACATACATATATATACATACATACATACATACATACATACATACATACATACACACATACACACATACACACATACACACATACACACATACACACATACACACATACACACATACACACATATACACATATACACATATACACATATACACATATACACATATACACATATACACATATACACATATACACATATACACATATACACATATACACATATACACATATACACATATACACATATATACATATATACATATATACATATATACATATATACATATATACATATATACATATATATGGCCTAGTCAGCAGGACTAGCCGGCATGTCTGCTCAAAATGATTTGAGTGGGGACATTGAATAAAAGGATGTTGAGCTAAATTTAATGAAAACATTGGCATTTGAAATGGTTAAACCAGGGCTCACATTTTTTTCGTGAATGGAATACAATTGGAATTTTTGTGTGAGGCTGAGGCTTGTAAAACAGCAATTAAAATGGTTATTTCCAGGTGCTAGACGTACTTTGTTAATAGTACCTAAATGTACTGTCAATTTACCGGAATGAAATAGCTTATTGCAGCTTAGCCTGGGTTTGATCTCGTCTGCTAGCGGGAATATGGTGGTTAAAAGGAAAAAATATATATACAAAATGGCCAATTAAATGTTTTTATCATACTCTAGACTTGCCCAATAATGCCTTGACTGCGGGGGAAGCGCTCTGTTGCTGCGGCTGCTGATTAGATTGGAATGCGGCGAAACATGCGGGCCGCGGGGCGACCGATTGGACGGTGTTGGGAACAAAAGCTTGATTATATGCAGGCATTCAATATGCGTGCGGACCGCACAAGTTGCTAAAAAAATTTGGACCCCTTCCGTGAAGACATTACAATAATTGGCCGCGGGTGCTGAAGCTAACTTGAGCAAAAATGGGTTTTTGATATAGTTATGCTTGCAGCATATTTTGACTATGGGGCCTTGGCAAAGTATTGTGATATAGTTGGATATCGGAAGAGGAATTAATTTAGCTTATTATGGATTAATGGTAGTCTTCTCTAAAATGCATTAGGCACAGAAAGAAAAAAGAGCACTTAGGAATTTCTGAACAAAGATAAGAATGCTGCTTTCGCAACGAGTGTGAAGGTCACAGTTAGCGGCTAAGAGCACACTTCCGTTAAACATTTCAGAATAAGAGCAAAACATGGTCTGCAAGGAATGCATTGTTCCGCGATTACCTTCACATTTATTTTTCAGATTTTAAACAAAGGTGTCTTTCAAGGTGATAGAAAATCTGTTTGACAAAGATTGATTTGGTAAACGCTTTGGAATTGGGAATAGAGTAAAACAGCCATTTTTGACCAATTTGTGGATTTCGAAGGGCTCTTAATTAAAGAGAACTAGCTTTTGGAGGATAAAAGAATATGGTTGGTTTGTTCAAAATACCGTATTTTCACGACTATAAGGCGCACATAAGTCTAAAATTTTCTCCAAAATAGACAGGGCGACATATAATCCAGTGCGCTTTATATATGGACCAATACTAAAATTGTTATCACGATAAAATAAAATAAATCAGTCAATAGGACAACTACGCCAAGCAGCCCCAGACTCTACTATTTCCCGTAGATAAAATACTGCGCAGTGACTACTGGGATATAGAGTTCTTAATACATCCAGTTCTTCAATACAGTTAGTATGATGGCGAGCACACTAATTTGGTGCTCGCCGTCATTTCGGCTGTATTTACAAAAGAAATCCTGCCGCTAAATGTTGGCGTCAACAGAGCATTCAAAGCTAGACTGTGAACTATATATATATATATATATATATATATATATATATATATATATATATATATATATATATATATATATATATATATATACACACAATTACGCCAAGCAGCCCCAGACTCTACTATTTCCCGTAGATAAAGTACTGCGCAGTGACTGCTGGGATATAGAGTTCTTCAATACACTCAGTATGACGGCGACCACACTAATTTGGTGCTCGCCGTCATTTCGGCTGTTTTTACAAAAGAAATCCTGCCGCTAGATGTTGGCTTCAACGGAGCATTCAAAGATAGACTGCGAACTATATATATATTATATATAATAACTCAGAGCTTGCCGTCATTCCCGGAGGCTTAAGAACTACAACCGCGGGCACCGGCGTTTTGGAAGACTCATTTGGGCAATTGTTTAATTCGGACACAGAAAATGAGGACTTTGCTGGATTTGTGGGTGATGATGACGTGAGTAAGTTGTAAAATGTCTAAATAAAGTACAACCAAACTCAGTTTTGCTTCCGTTGCCTTTTTAAAAACGTGTTTTTAGCATGTGGGTGTAGCGTGCAAGAACTATATTTCCCAGCAGTCACTGCGCACCGGAACCCGGAAATAGGCTACTTCCGGTAGCCAGCGCTATTGTGTTTCGATGTTCATCCATATATAATATATGAGTCTAAAAAAACGGTGCGTGCTTTGTGTGTTTAAAATACAGAAATAGCACTCGTTACTGACACTGTGGCTAAAAATACGATGCGCCGAATAGTCGTGAAAATACGGTACTTTAACATAAGAGATTGGCTGGTTAAAAAAAAGCAAAAGGGATGGAAAATCTACCACATTATGGCATATTGGCGAAAATTTGTGGGTCCTTTAATAAACATTGAAATGTGTAATTAGGAAATGCCTGGTAGAAGGTTGGTTTCTCTAATTTAATTATTGTATGGTTTATTGTAGGTTATCACAATTGATCAACTATAGGAATTAGCTCTTATCTTAAGTTAACATTGTATGAGGTGACTTGCGAATATCTTAGGTATTGAGAGTTATTTGGTTGTTAATGATACCAGACATGAAATCAACAATGCAGAAATGGCATGAGAAAATTCATGGCATTCGTCCAAATTATTAGGTAAATAGTACCTGGCTGGTTTAGATAAAATAATTGGTTTATGATAGGCATAGTTTCCCTAGGACTGAGAAACATGGAGTGTTTTTAAAGTGCACAAAAGACATTCTCTGTTTGTCCTGAGCGGGTGAAATATGCTTTGGCATGTGTCATGTTGATGACTATTAGGATATTACGGATTGGATAAGCATTGATCAATTGATATAACAAAATGACGTTGCTTCCTATTGCGTTAAAAGCATACAAATTAAGAGAATTTTAGCTTAAAACTTACAGCATTGGAATTATGGGGTTAATGCACCTAAATGTTACAGTGATAACGATTGGCAATAACAAGCTTAGATAAGTGGGAAAAGGAATAATTCTCCAAGTTCCAAAATCTGGCTAAGAAGATTATATTTGTTGCTTTGGGGTTTGACAAAATGCGCTGGCGCATGAATTCTGGAATATTTGGGGGAATGGGAATCCCATATCTAAAACAAATTAGAGGGAAGTTTCGAAATAGGCTCTATTTGGCACTGGATGCCCAAATTCTGGTGGGGCATTTCATGCTATGAAACAAGTGATGAAATTATGGTTATGTTCAAAAATAGCATCTCCAAATTATAAAATATCAACCTTTGAGTAATGCTTTAAGTAGATGGGTTGTCTAGGAATAAAATGGAATGGGCAAAATTCGAACGGAATGCGAGATACATTGACGACTACTAAAACAAATGTTAGAGGTGAAACTATTGCCACCTCAATTCTGCGTACAAACGGCTAAACTGATAGCATTAACAGGGGTGTAACTTAATGCACAACATGGAGGTAAAGTTTTTACAAACGGTTAAAATACTTGAGGGGGGTGGGTGTGTTTCAATGTGTCACAACTTTTCCCTTATTGCATTATTGGCGAACAGATAGTTAATGACAGCAACTCGCATGGCAGTCCTCATGCTGACTGGTTGAGGCGATGAACGGCGGCAATTGAACGTCCAAAACAAATTTCTATTTGTAGATGTGTGGCACGCGAATCTAATACTAATTACCTAGTCTTCTGGAATGATTATTGCTGAGAGGGCACTAAATGGGGGTGAACTACCAAGAAGCCCCACTGGGGATGGTGGTTTCCACCTGTGATGAAAATTTACGGCCCACTGATGTATGGGCAAACGACCCAAATTGAAAGACTAGTGATTAACGCATCAACCTTGCGGTTCGAGGATCTACTAATGAAAGCGGGGTGGATCCAGACCTTCCTGAGTGTGGCGTATTCCTGGTGTCCTCGAAAATTTGTTGGTTTCTCCGGGTACTCCAGATTTACTCCAACAAACCAAAATTACGGATGCTAGACTGGTTGAACACTCTAAATTCCTTGATTATGAGTGAGTGTGGATGATTGTCTGTCTTTTGTGTTTTTTTGGCTTTTTTGGCTTTAATTGGCTGGCCACCAAGATATGATCTATCAAGGTGGGAAATGATTTGGAAATTTGAAATTGATTTCTGAAATCACCAATAAACCTTTTGGGGATGGCGGTGGCAGATTAGGACAAAAACAAAAAGGAAAAATAATTTCGTTAAATTAAATTTTTGACGGGAATGCTGCAGCAGTACTCCACATTTGAAACTTAACGTGGAGAAACAAGTAATCTGCTCTGCAATGGGAAATTTGGGAACGCTGGGGGTTAAACAAAAACAGAAGAATTGTTTAGGAGGGCTGCCATTTTGAGTCATGGGAAATTCCATGCCTCAACAAGGGGGATGGTAGCCTTGGTACAACGGCACTACAAAACTTATGGTTTTAATCTATATGCAAAGAATTTTTGCAGAGCATATTTGACTTGTGCTCGGCATAACCCCCATATACGGCCAAAACGCGGGCAATTCCCAAAAGCTACATATCCATTTCAAAGGATACATATGGATTTTATAGAGGATGTGTGGTACACAACAGCCCTAAGCAGAAATTGGGGAAGCCTTGTTGCAGAAACTGGTCAAGATTGGTAAGCTTGGATGACACACGCGTGCGCAAAAGCCATCAGGCCTCTGATAAAATTAACCCATACGGTGGGGGGATTGCAAATCATTATTCAGAATGACAAATTAACTTGTGGAAAACATCATTGTCTGACGGTTTTCCTAAGTCAATGGTTTTACAAATTTTACATTTGTGTCACAACAGCAATGACCATGCCTATGGAGGCTGTGAGAAAACCATCAGAGACGGAAACACCCGAATCCGCAATAGTAAAATTGAAATCTGAGATGACCAAGGATGATGAATTCATTTCTGAAACAGGGATTTCCCAAACGGCAAGAATTGGTTGCTGTTGATGGAAAATGCAGCTGTTACTATAAATCAAACCTGCATAACATGGGGCCCCGACCTTTCTTACGAGTAGTACCTGCGCAAATTACCCCCGATTGTGTAAAGGAGATAATGATAAAACATGTAAGCCAAATTGTGAGAAATGGAATAATGTATACCCCGTTCCAAGAGCAGCAAAGGACAAAGCTAACTTTTCAACACATGTTGACTTTGATCATTTTACCTGCTTAAACCTTACAGGGCATGGTCTGAAGCTGGGGGCGATAAATGAGACGTGGTGTGCCTGCGTCCTAAAACAGACTGCACCCCTGATACCACGTTCTGACCTATGGTGGTGGTGTGGTGGAAATAAATTATACGACTCCTGCCGAAACGTGGCAGGACTTTGTGCCTTGGTCTCACTGCTCTTATCTGTGTCTGTTTTTCTATCTACAGTGGAGGAGATACAATTGGCTGCTGAGAAATCTAGTATGATGGCGGGTCCCTCCCGACGGCGTCGATCGGTATGGAGGGAGGGAGATCCAACATACATTGATGCGATTGGCATCCTCCGGGGCATAACAGATGAGTATAAGATGGCTAATCAGGTCGCAGCAGGTTGGGAGTTTATATTTCTTCTAATTACCCCAAACAAAAATGTGGATGGGATAAATTACCTGCATTACAATGTCCAAAAACGTGGAAATTATACTGAACAGGGATTGGTGGCAATAAAGGAACAACTGGCAGCGACTAGTCTGATGGCGTTCCAGGATCGCATAGCGGTTGAGATGCTTCTTGATGGAGCAGGGGGCGTATGCAATGTTTGAAAATGTTGCACTCAACAACACGTCCCCCAATGGGTCCCTAACCTGGGCCGTTGAATGCCTGCAGACACTGAACCGCAATATGAAAAAGCATCCTGGAGTAGAATTATCCGCTTGGACACTGGTGGGATAAGGCCTTTGGTAAATACAAAGATTTGGCCCTATCTTTTGTGTTTTCAGTAGCCATTTTTGCTACTACCTTGACATTGTGTGGGTGTTGTCTTATCCCCTGCTTGCGCTCCTTGCTAAGTGGCTTATAACCACTGCGATTGCCCCTACAAATTCTAAATTACATGAATTATATCCTCTGCTCATGAAACGTACTGAAAAGAGCAGTGAATTCCAGGAGCAAGGTAATTCCGAGAATGAATTGGGCGAAAATGATTTTGTTCTTTCTTTTTCAGACCAGCTGTGGGAGTAGGGACTATGCGGGTAAAATTAAAGCAGCCAACGGACCTTTCCCCCATTTGTATTTGCCATAAAATGAATTATTAGCAAACATAATAAAAACAGGATAATGTTGGGGTTATTCTAGGATATTATTATATATGTGCGCATTATGTGTGTGGAATATTAATCATTATATGTATGTGTGAAACATTAATCATTATAAGCAGACGAAAGCTCAGTATAACGGGTGCAAGATGGCGGCGCGCACTGACGCAGCGGCTCTAAGCTCTCCAGTTCGGTGTCGTTCGTTATCTTACAGTCGCCAGGATTTACTCACTATCCGAATGATATGCGATACATCCGATTTCTTAACACACTCTCCGGGATCACCGTGGCTAGCCAGCCCACCAAAAGCACGTCGAAGGCGGCGAAGGGACAGGAAACAGAAGCGTGGATGCCGGGCGGGCCTTGCTGCTAAGCTGAAACAACAACCACACCGAGCACCGCTTCCTAGTATCCTTTTGACCAACGCCCGATCCATCACCCACAAAATGGATGAGTTGGAACTTCGTATTGCTACCAACAGCTTTGTTAGAAAATGTAATATTATTATCATCACAGAAACGTGGCTACACCCGCATATCCCCGACGCTGCGGTATCGCTAGCTAGCCGAACGCTTTTTCGAAACGACCGTTCAAAAGTATTAACAGGCAAAAGCAAGGGAGGAGGACTGTGCATGTATATACATAATGAATGGTGTTGTGACAGTAAAATTATTGACACTCACTGTTCCCCGGATTTAGAGTTATTAGCAATACGATGTAGGCCCTATTATCTACCAAGAGAGCTAAATGTCGTCATAGCAACGGCTATCTACATACCTCCGAATGCTAACGTTACCACGGCACTTAACCTCCTGCTAATGGCTGTAAACAAACAGCTTGACCACCCCGATGGCGTTTTTATTGTCGCTGGTGATTTCAACAAGGCGTGTTTAAAGACTGTTTTACCTAAGTTTATTCAATACGTAAATTGTAATACTAGAGGAGACAAAACTCTTGACCATGTCTATTCTAACATCAAACATGCTTATAAAGCCACTTCCCTCCCTCACCTAGCTGGATCAGATCACCTCTGCCTATCTCTCACCCCCGCTTACACTCCACTCCGGAGGCAAACAACGCCACAAATAAAGATAATAAAAACTTGGCCCGACAACGCACTCTCTCAGCTGCAGGACTGTTTTTCCCGCACCAACTGGGAACTTTTTGTACACGACAACCTCCAGGACTACACGGACTCTGTACTTTCTTACATAAAAAACTGCATTGACAACGTCACTACAGATAAACGAATACGGGTTTTTCCTAACCAAAAACCCTGGATGACCAATGAGACACAGGCACTCATCAAATGCCGTAACTCCGCCTTTAGATCAGGGGACAAGATAAAATATAGCGCTGCCAGAGCTGAGCTGAAAAGAGGCATTAAAAAGGCCAAGGCAGCATATACCAAAAAAAATTGAGGAGCACTTCACAGAAAATAACCCAAAGAAGATGTGGCAAGGAATACGACATATTACCAACTACAATAACAATAATATGTCTGTTAATGCAGATGCCTCACTAGCGGAGAAATTGAACCGTTTCTTTGCCCGCTTTGAGACTGACAAATCAGACCCAGTCTCAACACCCCCACCACCACCCGGCAGCAATACACTGACGTTCCGGGAACAGGAAGTGAGACTGGTAATGCGGTCCATGAACACCAGGAAGGCTGCTGGCCCAGACGGAGTACCTGGGAAGGTGCTCAAAGCCTGTGCTGACCAGCTGGCTGGAGTCTTCACAAATATTTTCAATTGTTCCCTGCAACTATCCATCATTCCATCTTGTCTGAAATCTGCCACCATCATCCCTGTCCCCAAAAAGCCAACCATTGGCAGCATGAATGATTATAGGCCTGTTGCCCTCACGCCTGTGATCATGAAGTGCTTTGAAAAGTTGGTAGCCCGCCATATCAGGAATACAATCTCTCCCTCAATTGACCCTCACCAGTTTGCTTATAGAGCAAACAGGTCCACTGATGATGCTATTGCCATTGCTCTTCATACAGCACTGAGCCACCTGGAACACCCTGGGAACTACGTGAGGATGCTCTTCATTGACTATAGCTCAGCCTTCAATACCATAAAACCGGACATTCTGACTGACAAACTCTCCCACCTTGGACTATCCTCTTCAATCTGCTGCTGGATAAAGGACTTCTTGACCAACCGACCACAAACTGTTAGACTTGGTCCTCACCTCTCTTCCTCCATTACACTAAGCACTGGCTCCCCTCAAGGCTGTGTACTCTTCTGTACTCCCTGTACACCTACGACTGTACACCCTCCCACCAGTCTAACACCATCATCAAATTCGCTGACGACACCACTGTGGTCGGACTCATCTCAGGAGGAGATGAGTCGGCTTACAGAGATGAGGTCAACAATTTGTCTTCGTGGTGCTCGGTGAACAATCACACTGAACACCACGAAAACTAAAGAAATCATCCTGGACTTTCGCAAACACGGCACAGATCTGGCCCCACTCCTCATAAATGGAGTATGTGTAGACAGAGTCCAGTCCTTTAAATTCCTGGGGGTCCACGTCACGGACAAGCTCTCATGGTCTACAAACACCACGGCAGTGGTGAAGAAGGCTCAGAAACGACTCCATTTCCTCAGGGTACTTAGGAAGAACAACTTGGGCACCAATCTTCTGAGAACCTTCTATAGAACCACTGTAGAGAGCATCCTGGCGTACGGCATCACAGTGTGGTACGCTGGAAGCACGGCGGCAGACAAAAAGGCCATGCAGAAAGTGATTAACACTGCCCAGAGGATTGTCGGCTGCTCTCTGCCCTCACTTGAAGACATTGCCAGCCCTCGTTACCTCAGCAGAGCCAAGAACATCATAGGGGACCCTTACCACCCTGGTCACAATCTGTTCCAGCTGCTGCCCTCTGGCAGACGCTATAGGTCCCACAAAGCACGGACAAATAGGCTTAAGGACAGTTTTTTCCCCACATCCATCAGAAATCTAAACTCGCGCTAACATAACACACATTCCCCTCTGCGGTATATGAACAGATGTTTGGTTGGTGATCTGCCTCCTACTAGCTGACTGAGGAAAGGTAAGTGGAAGACAGTGAGAGGTAAGCGAGAGGTAAGCGACCTGTATCCTCAACAGCGGAATGACAAATTACAAGTCCGTAACTTACACTTATTAGGTCTTTTGCCGATTAAACGTAGCTTATGGAGAAGCACCATCAATTTCGTCACACGCAGTTTCTGCGTGTGATGACAAGTAGGCTTTTGTGTTGTGATAATGACGACAGGGCCTATGTCCGATTATTATTATTACCAAGGACACTTCCCCCTGCAGCTGGTCCCGAGGACATTTAATCGTTTTTAGGACTATTGACCTGACAGATCACCCAGTTGTTGCAGTTGTTTTTTGACCTTAGTTGTGTTATTCGCTTATGCAATTGGATTGAATAGATAACCTTGTAATTGTTTTGATTCAATGTCTTAAATTGGCAGGAGATGAATTCGGTCCTTTAGAATGCTCCGTGGTGAGGACGAGCCAGGATCGATTCTCACTTGCAAGTTATCACTGGATTATGTCTCCGATGTCTCTCCCTTTATTAAAGTATACCTATTAATACACCTATCAATACGCTAGCCTAGTGTCATGGTAGCTCCTTTTCGGACGAGACGTCCAATATATTGACAAAAAACAGAAAAGGCAGACGCCGTTTCTCTAACCCAAAAATAGAACTTTCAGGGCCAACAGGACGGTCAAACGACGCCTCTCGAAACTGATAAAGAGGATTTATGTTACTTGGTATAAAGCTTTCAATAACTTGCGCACTGATAGGTTCATTAATAGATATACTTTAATAAAGGGAAAGACATCGGCGACATAATCCAGCGTTAACTTGCAAGTGAGAAACCATCCTGGCTCGTCCTCGACACGGATCATTCTAAAGGACCTAATTCTTTCCTGCCCATTTAAGACATCGAATCAAAACAATTACAAGGTTATCTATTCAATTCAATTGCATAAGTGCTTAACCCGAATAACCCAATTAAGGTCAAAAAACAACTGGAACAACAATTGCATATCAGGTATTCAAAACAACAATTAAGGTCGGAACTCAAAAACAAGCACGCCTCCATTCAGGCAAAACAATTCCATATTAGGTGAACCGAGCAACACTATTTTAAAACAATTCGCGAGTATAATCGGAGGTTAATTCGATAGCCATCTTCTTCGGAATCCAAGTAAAAACAATTTAAGAGTCCTTCCCCGAATATTCATTGTGAACTTGCAATGGGTAAAGGGTCGAGGTTTATCCAAATCAAAACATCAAGTGCTCGGAGCCAGCTGCCGTGGAGAGTGACCTTGGAGCTTGTTAAAGTAAGCGTTTGTCTTTGTTGCAAGCACATAATATATACATATAATGATTAATATTTCAATTATACATATAATGATTAATATTCCATACATACATTTAATGATTAATGCGCACATATAATAGCATCCAAAATAACCACAACACGCACTAAAATCATTTTCACCATCTTCACTTCACCTTTATCGTATTCTACAGGTCTCTCATGTGGCAAATTATTTTCCTTCATATATTTTAAGATATGTTGCTGACAGCATGAAGTGTTGAGTGATTTTCTCCTTAGTCAACAGCCCTTTTTAGTCACCAGTTTGCCCGACAGCTCTGCATGAGTAATTAAGATTCATAGGTGGTTGAAATTTTGATAGGGAGAATGGTTGTAATCATATCTGCCGTATAATCTTTACAGACGTGGAAATATTTTTGTTCAAGTGTAAATGAACTATACTTGCTGTAAACCAGGGGTCTCAAACTCGCGGCCCGCGGGCCAACTGCGGCCCCCGGGACAGTAATTTGCGCCCTCCGTCTTAATATGAAAGATTAATGTTCGTGCGGCCCGCAAGATTGATATGAATGACACTTGTTGTGTTCGGAGCTGAATGAACCAATCACGGTGAGGTATACGGCTCTGGAGGGCGGGACATCGGCCGGGCTGTCAAATGCCTCGCTCACTCACTCATTCATTCCTCCAATCAGCTGGGCGGAGGAGAAGCCGTGAAGCCAATCACTCCGCTCGGCACGCACAGTCCTCCGCTGCTCTCAGCATAGAACTGAATGAGGCGCTGTGATCCAGCCTGTCTGTGTCTGTAGCCATTTCCGCGAGTGAAACTGAAACTTAACAGTAAGTGCGTTAACATGAGAACACTTGAGAAATTCAGAAAACTGCCGGAATACAATACGATCGGAGAGCGAAAGTGCACATGCGCCACAGACCCGCGTGACTGAAAGTTAAAGTTCAACCCGAGACTCATTCCAAGTGGAAACACATATTACAGAGCCCCAGAGATGTCTCTTTCAAAGCCTGCCATGAAGAGAAAGGTCGGTGATGAGCACAGACAGTTTCAAGAAAAGTGGGGAGTGCAATATTTCTTTGTTGAGCACAGGGGCACCCCGACGTGTCTCATTTGCACTGAAAAAGTTGCGGTGCACAAGGAATACAACTTGAAACGTCATTATACTACGAGACATGCTGAGGAGTACGAAAAATACCAGGGAGACGAGAGAGCCAACCAAGTTGCCAGTCTTAAAACACGTCTTCTGAGGCAACAGGATTTCTTCAAGAAGGCTACCAAAGACAGTGATGCAGCAGTCGAACCTAGCTACGCCGTTCGTGAGTTGATTGCTAAAGCAGGAAAGCCATTCACAGAAGGTGAATTTATCAAAAAGTGCATATTACAGGCTGCACATTTTGTCTGTCCAGAAAAGAAAAGTCAGTTCAACCACATCAGCCTTTCTGCCAACACCGTGGCAGAGCGCATTTCTGACCGGTCAAGTGACATTTATGATCAACTGTGTGAGAAAGCACAATGTTTCAGTGTATATTCAGTGGCTCTTGCTGAGACCGCAGACATCACAGACACTGCCCAGCTCGCAATATATGTCCGTGGTGTGGATGACAATTTTGAAGTGATGGAGGAGTTGCTCACAGTAATTCCAATGCATGGCAGACCACCGCTAAGGAAATATTTCACCAGCTGTGTGATGCCATTGAGAATGCCAGTTTGCCATGTAAGAGCTTTGTTGGAATAACAACCGATGGAGCACCATCAATGACAGGGAGGAAGAATAGACTGGTAGCACTTGTTAAAAAAAACTGGAAGAGGGGGTTGTGGAGGAGGCCATAGCTCTCCACTACATTATCCATCAGCAGGCCCTTTGCAGCAGATGCCTGAAGTTTGACAATGTGATGTCTGTCGTTGTGAAATGCATCAACCAAATCAGATCCAGGGGCTTAAAGCAGACGGTTCCGTGCTTTTTTAGAGGAAATGGAGTCAGAATATGGGGATGTGCTCTACTTCACTGAGGTTTATTTCATTATTTTTTGTTAAAAAATAAAGATATTTGATAACGTTGGAATGTTTTATCAGCGCTTTTCTTGTGGAAATCCGGATGCAGCCCAGTCTCACCCAGACTCTGCCTCTAGCGGCCCCCAGGTAAATTGAGTTTGAGACCCCTGCTGTAAACCAACGCCCCATGTTAGCAGGGTTATTTAGATACGATCTTAATGCGTTCTGGGACTGAGCTCGTGTGTCAATTTACTCGTATCTCAAATCGTTTCCCATAGAAATGTACTAAATACAAATTATTTCGTTCCCACCCTCTGAAAAAAAACACAAAAAAACAGGATATTACAATTGAAAAACATTTTTATTGGTTGTAATTCACCATCTACTAACAGAGCAACAAATAACTAGTGGTTATGATGTTTAATAATAAAATGAGGCACAATTTTATACAACGGGGAGTTCGTGGATAGGTGAATGAGAGAGAGAGAGAGAGAGAGAGAGAGAGAGAGAGAGAGAGAGAGAGAGAGAGAGAGAGAGAGAGAGAGAGAGACACGTGACGGATGCGCTCGTAACGTAACAAACTTTGAATTTAACTTAAATGAATTTAGATTCCTATACACACTTAAAACAGTTTTAATCTTGCGTTACACTAAATTTAAACCTTCTTGTGCAATAACCAAGGCAAAGAGGTTCATGAATTCCACCACGGCTTTCGGGGCAACCTTCCTGCTTCTCCATACGCAGCTCAGTCACCTGTACACTACTCATGTTTTTCGATTACAGTGGTACCTCGAGATACGAGCTTAATTTGTTCTGGGACTGAGCTCGTCGATTTTCTGGTAACTCAAACGAACGTTTCCCATTGAAATGAATTAAAAATAAATTAATTCGTTCCAACCCTCTGAAAAAACACCAAAAACAGGATATTGGATTGGAATTTTTTTTTTATTTGTTGTAATTCGCCATATAATAATAAAGTATCACATAACTAGTGGTTTAATATTACTAAAATGTGTTTAATAGTACTAAAATTATATGGATTTTGAAGGGGGGAGGAGAGAGAGAGAGAGAGAGAGAGAGAGAGAGAGAGAGAGAGAGAGAGAGAGAGAGAGAGAGGGGGGGGGGATTTTTGCTCGGCAAATCGCTCGTAAGATAACATAAACAAATTTAAATGAACTTGGATTACGATGCAGACACTCAAAAATAAGTTTAATTTAACCTTACACTAAACTTGATTCTTATTTTGTATTAAAGTTTGATACATTTCATCTCCCGGGTTGGCTCTATTTGCCCTGCCTCCACCCTGACTTTCACTATCGATGGGCTGTTTGCTTTTGTATTCCCTTCAAAACATTCAGAAAATGATGCACACAAATGTCCTGACAATAGGATAACGCACGACCACTTGCCAAAAAGTAGTATATATAAATTTCGTATTAGCGATCGCCTCACCATTCGCAATGACTAACAGGGAAAAAAAAAAACACCAAAATTGCAACGCTCCGCCCAGTGCTCGCAGAGATATTACAAAGAGAGAGTTGCGACCAGAGACATTACACGAGGTAGTTGCGGTGAGAGAGTGCCCATGATGTTCTCATGAGCAGCATCTCACGTCCGCTGTCTGCTAGTATATCAAAATGTCTGGTATCTCAAGATAAATATTTGCCCGAAATTTTACTCGTATCTCGAATTGCTCGTATGTCGGGTCACTCGTATGTCAAGGTACCACTGTATTTCGTGCTTAATATTGATTGTCATCATACGTCATTGCACCGGCTTGTTTTGGATCCATTGTGTTACCATTAATTCTGCACTGACTAATGCCCAAAAAAAATGCACCGCTCGGCCCTGTGCTTGTAGATATCTTTGCATAAGGGAGATGCGGCGAGAGAGACAGTGCGGTGAATAGAGCAGCCTCTCGCACCCTGGCGAACTGGCTGTCTCAAATGCTCGTACCTCAAAATTTGTATCGTATCTCAAGGTAAATATTTGCTCGGAATCTTACTCCTATCTGAAATTCCTCGTATGTCGGGGCACTCATGTCGGGAAACTCGTATGTCGAGGTATTACTAAACTGTACTCTGCTGTTTCTGAAAGGAAAAGAGGCTAACTTAAATATCACTTGGGGTGGACTAAAATAATCATGTGCACTGTAAACGGATACGTGTTTTGTATATTCTCAATAGTTATATGTACCATATTTTCACACCTATAAGGCATACTTAAAAGTCTAAAAGTTTCTCTAAAATGGTCTTTTGCGCCCAATCGGTCGGTGCGTCTTGTCTGTGCACTAAATTCAATTTTTGTATGAGTGCTTGAGTGACAGGTTTTTTTCTTGCCAGCACGCTATTTATTGTGAGCAACCCACTTGACTTTCACCCTAAAAATAGCTTCCCCGCGCATTCCAAGCAATACGGTAAATCCATTCAAAACATCAATCAATACTCAAAGAAACAGGATATTAGAGCTATACAGAGGAATTCCCTGACGTGAAGCCATGGATCGAACACAATTTAACAGCTTTGCTAACGGATGACCAACATATTAGTTGGGGCAGGCAGCGTCGCACGAGTTAGGTGACGTTTTCGAATGAAATATCGCTGCCGATATAACAGCGAGGAGAATCAAAGGCTTGGGAGAGATTCATGTCGCGAGTTACAATGGATGGTGGATGACTGGGCTCAAGTGTCGACCAGCATTGTTCGAGCCTTCTCCAAAGCTGGAATCAAGTTCCCAGAATACACACCTCTGACTGACAGTGGAGCCTAGCAATATACCCGCAAATGAGACTGCGCCCTATCACACTGTGCGTTTTATAGGTGTGAAAATATGGTAACAAGAAAAATAAAGAATTGTAATTTACCCATTATGTAGTTCATAAAAGTGTTGTAAAATATATATTTAAGGAAAATCCACTGTGGATGAAATAACTTAACGAAACATTAATTCATTCATTCATTTTCTAAAAGGATTATCCTCACAAGGGTTGCGGGGTGTTCTGGAATCTTTGAGCCAGATACGGCGCACAAGGTGACGAACAACGATTCACACCCACACTCATACCTAGGTGCAATTTAGAGCGTCCAATCGGCGTACCGTGCGTGTTTTTGCAATGGGGAGGAAAACAGAAAACTCGGAAAAAAAACCACGCAGGAGAACAGGCAATTCCACACGGGCCGCTTTAACAAAACAATGTTACCAGTTCTAAATTGAAAGAGTGGTCAGGATGTGAATAATTAAACCACTGTATATTTGATTTTATTTGGACTTCACAAACATTGTTAAAGCCAGCGACTGTGAATACGCTGAATGTGGGCTTTACTTTGCTATAGAAAATTTTACCTTCAATTCTGCAATGCTACTTTCCCTTGTGCAGAACTCCCTTAGCATGTACTTCTGTCCAGCCTGAAATCAGAAAAAGTCACATATATCCTCTATGCTTTAAAATAATAGTGATACCTCCACTTGGAAATGACTCTACATATGAATTCTTAATGTAACGAAAAGCTTTGATGGGAAACCCTTTGTTCCAAGATACTAAAAACTGTTGACCCAGTCACGAAACAAGCAAAATATTACATATAAAATAGACTATAAATACAAAAAACTTTTATTTAATTGTCATGCTAGAGTTGCTTTCCTATTGGCTCTCTCTCAACACCTCGCTGAGACCTTGTTCGTCACAGAGTTGTTTCTTTTAAGTTGTGTTTACGTACGTACGTATCGTAACGATTTGTGTTCTAATGTTGAGGTTGCATTTGCATGCTGTTTTTGAAAAAACTGAAAATGACGAGAAAGAGAGGCGAAATGTACGGAAGAGCCGAGCGTGATGCTTTCCGTTTGATTTGGTTCCGTTTTGTTGTTGGCGTCGGCTACAACAGACCATAGCCGTACCGTATTCTTCTTTGAGTTCCAAAATATATCAGACAAAAACATGACGAAGCTGGTACTTCTTTTTTGGCGATGTTACAGTATATTTATTGAGGATGCTTGACACTGTTACAGCATGCTCCTAATGAGACAACAGATGTATCTTGGATTGGATAGGATAACTTTATTCATCCCGTATTGGGGAAATTTAATTGTCACGGTAGCAAGAGGGTGAGGATGCAGGAATAGGAAAGGCATTTTAGACATAAAGATAGGTAATAAGTTAATATATAAATAAATAAGTGTGTTGCTGATATATATATATATATATATATATATATATATATATATATATATATATATATATATATATATATATATATATATATACACACACACACACACATACGTGTACATACACACACACAAGCACATATATACATACATACACAGATGTACATGCATACATACGGTAGGTCTTAACACTCAGCCATTTGTTTTGTTAAAGAGCCTGACAGCTGATGGGAGGAAGGATCTGCGGAAGCGCTCCTTCCTGCAATGAGGGTGCAGCAGTCTATTGCTGAAAGAGCTTCGGAGGGACTCCACAGACTCATGCAGGGGGTGGGAGGTGCTGTCCATTATGGACATCATCCTGGTCAGCATCCTCCGTTCTCCGATTTCCTCCACAGAGTCCAAAGGACAGCCCAGAACAGAGCTGGCCCTCCTGACCAGCTTATTCAGCCTGTTCCTGTCCCTCTCCGTGCTCCCGCATCCCCAACAGACCACTGCATAAAACACTGTAGATGCCACCACAGTGTCGTAGAAAGTCCTCAGCAGTGTCCTGCACACTCCAAAGGAACGTAGACTCCTCAGTAGGTAGAGGCGGCTCTGGCCCCTTTTGTACAGGGCATCTGTTTGTGGACCAATCTAGTTTGTTGTTGAGGTGAACACCCAGGTACTTAAAATTCTCCACGATTTCAATGTCTGTACCCTGGATGTTCACCTGAGTGGTCTGTTGAGGATTCCTCCGAAAATCGATGACCATTTCCCTTGTCTTACTGGTGTTGATGTAGAGGTGGTTTGCCTACATCAGTCAACAAAGGCTGTGATGACTCCCCTGTACTCTAGGTCGTTCCCGTCAGTCACTCGTCCAACAATAGCGGTGTCCTCAGAGAACTTCTGGAGGTGGCAGGTGTCTGTATTATCTTTGAAGTCTGATGTGTAGAGGGAGAAGAGGAGTGGGGAGAGCACTGTGCCTTGTGGGGCCCCCGTGCTGCAAGCTACCACATCAGACGTACAGTCCTGGAGTCTAAACCCCCACTCGTATTCTTTGTTTTTACAGCTTTTTTTAACCTTTATTTTCACGTTTTATTGTCTCTTAAGATTTAACTTGTTACTTTACTTTATATTTTAGATTGCATACTTTAATGTTTTAAAACTTTACTTTCAACACTCTACTCCAAGACTCAAGTTGTGCGAGAGGCAGCCTTTGATCTATTAGTTTAGTTTATCTTTGCAAATTCTGGTCATTACATTTTTGACCCACTCAGCCATGCCTCCGCTGTTTTACACAAAGGATCAGCTGTTAGCGCTACGCAACACCTGGATGCCCTTGGACCTGGACCTCCCCGCGGAGTTAAAGAGGAAGAGAAGTGGATGCAGAGCTGGACGAAAATGTCAGGAGAGAAAGCGACGCTTCAGACCCAGCATTCCATCTATAATTATGGGGAACGTAAGATCTCTCCCCAATAAATGGAAGAGCTAACAGCGCTTACCAAACTACAACGATCTGTGAGGATATCCCCAAGCTGTTGTACAGTCTGAGGAGCAACCTGGCGGAATCAAATGGACCGAAACATGATGTCCCACAGATGTTCTCTCAAGGTTAAGCCAGGGGATCGTGAAGGCCATTCAATTGTTTCAATTCCTTCATCCTCCAGGTACTGTCTGCACATTCTTGCCACATGAGGCCGGCCGGGCATGTCATGCACTAGGAGGACATTGTAGGCAGCATAAAATTCTCATCTTCTCCAAACTCTTTCACGTCTATTACAGGTACCCAAGATGAACCTGCTCTCGTTTGTGAAAAGTACAGGGCGCCAGTGGCGGACTTTCCAATTCTGGTGTTCTTGAGAAAGGGCCTGTCGAGCTCTACTGTGCTGGGCAGTGACCACAGGGCCAACTACAGGATGTTGAGCACTCAGGCCATTTTCCTGAAGTGTGTTAATCAGTGTTTGTGGAGAGACATTCACACCATGGGCCCTTTGGATGTCATTCTGTAGGGCATGAGCAATGCTCAGCCTGTTCCTCCTTGCACAAAGGAGCAGGTATCGGTCCTCCTGATCGGTTGAGGAACTTCTATGGCTGTGTCCAGCTCTCCGAGAATAACCACCAGTCTCGTGAAATCTCCTCAATGTTCTAGAGATTGTGCTGGGAGACACATCAAACCTTCTTGCTGCAGCCCATGTGGATGCGCCATACTGGTGATGGACAACCTGTGCAACCGCTGTAGGGTTAAGGATTCACCTTATACTGCCAGTAGAGATAATTACTTAAGTCAAAACCTGCACGAGTGGAAAAGAAGCCAAAGAAGATCAATAGGGTGAAACTTGAAATGACCGGGCCATGTAAAACTAGTGCTGTAGTGCACCCATTGTTAGGTCCATGAACACCAATACAACTGAAGTGATTAAAAATGCCCTCGGCTGCTTAACCAACCTGAAAATTATTAGGCTTAAAAATGTTTAATTGATTTCATGCCAGATTCAATAAAAAAAGTGTTCCTTTAGTTTTTGTGAGTATTGTATATGTACAGGGCCGTGATAAAGTACCGTATTTACTTCCATTGAACCCCTCGCGTATAAACCGCACCCTTAAAATTGGCTTAAATTTGTTGAATGTTACAATTTCTCTTATCATAAAATAACTGAGTAATCGCAATTGTAGGAATATTGATTTTTTGTTCAAAACCGCATTCAAATCGGATGTACGGTGTTGTCTCCATTTTTTCCGGACAGACAAACACACTAACACACGCGCACGCGCACACACACACAAGCACATTAGATAGATATAGAGCAGTGGTTCTTAACCTGGGTTCGATCGAACTCTAGGGGTTCGGTGAGTCGTTCTCAAGGGTTCAGTGGAGCCTCTGCCGCGGACGTCAAGACACATGTCTATTCACGATAACAGGCGCCGCTTGACCATCACTGGATGAAGATGATCACGTGACATTGCTTGGCCAATCAGTGCTGCGAGGAATTTATATATCTTGAAATTTTAAAAAATCATATTTTATTTTACACTAAAGTAGGGTTCGGTGAATGCGCATATGAAACTGGTGGGGTTCGGCAGCTCCGACAAGGTTAAGAACCACTGATACATAGAGATACAGATCCGTTCCCCCCTCTCCGTCCCCCCGCTCTCCGCCCCCCGCTCTCCGCCCCCCGCTTTCCGCCCCCCGCTCTCCGTCCGTCCCGCTCTCCGTCTGTCCCGCTCTCCGTCTGTCTCGCTCTCCGTCTGTCTGTCTCACTTTCTCTCGCTCTCTCTGTCTCACTTTCTCTCGCTCTCTCTGTCTCTTTGATTTCTTTTTGTGTAAATTTGATTTGTAAGTTTAGTGAATAATTCGGAAGAAGAAATAGTGTTTAATTTATGGTCATAAGGATTAATGTTATATATCTACCTGTTGAACCTGAGCATACTTTGACTTACCTGAGAGGGTCATGTGATGTGAAACTCAGCCCTTTGACATGCCCTGGTGGCGTGAAACCAGGATTTGAATGGTGTATAGTAGCCTAAGTTCATTTAAGTTAAATTTAAAGTTTTTTATGTTACGAGCACGTCCGTCAACTCTCTCTAGTCCTCTCTCTCTCTCCATTGCCGTCTGTCTGTACCGAGTAATGTCACATTTTAGTATTGAAGATCATAACCACTAGATAAGTATTTGTTTCGTATGTAGAATATTCCTTAAGTAGTTTACACTGCAATGTAATAGATCAGATACTTACATTAAAATAAAACCTAGAATCAAAATGTCATTTTAATCAGAGTTCCCTTTAAGCCTTATGCTCTGTAAACTTACCTCATGATATAGCCGTGTGTCATTTATTCTTATCAGCACACCATCCACTCGCAAGAAAAAACGCAGCAATGTGAAGAAACTGGTAGGCATCACCCTCTGGATCACATATACGCACACACACACGCGTGTCACAGTTTAAGAAAATTTTGTGAAATTGATACAACTGACATTGAAACACAGTATAAGAATGCTGAGCAAGAAAGCACATAAGTACAGTAGCTAAGCCAGGTAATCGGTACTCAAGGCAACAGACGAGAAATCATTGAAAGATCTACAAAACTGTCAAACTCCTCATCTTCTGTATCTGATATAAACATATACATTTAGATACCTCCATATCCCTTCCCCTCTCCTCTCACTACAGGGGGTGCTGGACCCTATCCCAGCTGACTTCGGACCAGAGGCGGGGGAAACCCTGAAATCGATGGCGAGCCAATCGCAGAGCACGAGGAGACAGACAACCATTCACTCTCACACTCAAACCGAGGGGGAATTTTGAGTATCCAATCAGCCTAGCATGCATGTTTTTGGTAAGTGGGAGGAAACCACAGTACCCGGAGAAGACACATGCAGGCCGGGGGAGAACATGCATGGCCTCGCATTCATATATCATACCTGTCAACCTCTGCCGATAACTGCCCTTATAAATGATTATGATTCCCCTTACAAACCCCAAAAAAACCTTACAACACCGTACGACTCGTACGGTGTTTGTAAGGTTTTTTGGGGGTTTGTAAGGGGAATCATAATCATTTATAAGGGCAGTTATCGGCAGAGGTTGACAGGTATGATATATACATATATAGTATATATTACACACACACACATTGGCAAGTTGTTTAGAAACACCCCCAAAAGATAATTTGAAATTCTGTTGTATTATTATACATTTGTTTTGTCTTTTTTTTGCTAAGGGAGTAACAAATAACTTATATTACTAACTTAAGGAAGCCAAAACAGAGACACTATTTGAAAGCAAAATACTATCAAAAAGTTTGGTGGACATGATATGGACGTATCAAATTAGTACGAACAATTTTAACACTTATCATTGATACACCATGGTCATGGAGTTCATCTTCGAACAGTAGGACCTCATCAAAGAACATGATTTGTTCACGGGTCCTAAGCTTTTCCATGTTAATCCTCTCTGTCGTCTCAGTCACCTACAAATCAAAAAGACACATGGACAGGTAATAAGGGGAAATCTAAAGACAGAAATAGAGAGATACAGACGCTCCCCTACTTACGAACGAGTTACGTTCCAAGCGATTGTTCGTAGGTGAATTTGTTCGTAAGCTGCTTCTGCTATATTTTGTATTATTTATGTTTAAGGCCTATATAAGTATATTGAAGGTTTATGTAAGTGTATTTGTATGTTTTAGGCTTGTATAAGTAACCTGCATTGGTTTGTACTGAAAAAAACATTTATTAAAATGGAGAGAATACGTACAGTACTGTATAAATACTACCGACGGTCGAATGATTCAAGTTGTATGCCCGTGCAACGCTCACCATTTTGCCACCCGCATCAAGCTTCTTTATTATTGCCACTTTCGTTTCAAATGAAATGGCTTGCCTCTTCCATGCACTACAACCCTCACTAGAAGCCTTTCGCTTTTCACCAACCATATTGAATAATGGATGCACGAGATATTTAATGATAAAAATGAAAAAAGTTTTTTGCGCACTGGAGATACGTTCACGCACTTACGCACTGCAACGAACTGGGCAGAGGAAGGTGGATGCTGGGTGAGCTCTCACAGCGCTAGGCGCCGGTATTAGCGGCGGAAAGAAGCACTACTCGGAAAAAGGCCGCAATACAAAATCTAACTTACAGCATCTCTTTCCGAACATTTTTCGACATATGCCATATGCGCAGACATGTTCGTATGAACCATTGTTCGTAACTCGAATGTTCGCAAGTAGGGGAGCGTCTGTATAGACTTCTGTAAAAAAGTGACTAATGTGTGAATCATTTATTGGATTGGAACTTTATTTCATTCCATATTCGAGAAATTTCCTAGGTTGCAGTAGCAAGACAGTAGCAAGCACCGACCAAGCCATGCGACTGGGTGGGGTCGAGTCGCAAAGGTCACAAAACAACAAAGCAAAAAGCACAAAGTAAAAGGCAATGTATATGGGAAGCTTAACACTGGAAAACCCTAGGTTTTTTGGCCTCTGCTTTAACTCTGCAGCTCATAAAAATGTACCTATTTGCATTTTCACACCTCTGTTGGCTGTGAATAGCAGCACTTCAAATGTAAATGTGGCCTGTAGCTGAGGAATCAGCAGGGGGAAGGGAAGTTGTTTTCTCATGTTGAAAAAGCCTTCACACACAGAACACAAAATTTCTCAATTTTTTAATACTCATCTAATCAAAACGGTTATAAATTAAAAATAAGTATTTTATTATTATTATTAGGTAAAAGGAATATAATAAAAACATGTATATATTATGTTACGGGTCAATTTGACCCATTTCAGTTTTTGTGTTCCTAAAAGTACTGGTAATTATTTTTTTATTTTTCCTCATGAAAATGTGTCTTTTCCTCATCTTGGTTGAAGACCAGGTGTGTTAAATTTGGCCACTTTGATGTGTAGGGAAACGTCTGTACAATCAACCCGATTTGGATCCAGTGGACATAGGGTCAAGGAAACACAAAAGATGCCAGGTCTGTCTCCGAAAAGAAGACAACAAAACAAGTAACAGATGACAGAAAGCACACTCTTTTTCTAAATAATACAAGGGAGGACAAAGACAAGTTCCACAGTGACTCAAATGTCCCTTCCTGTTGTACAACTCAATTAGCATAACAAGGGTTTCTGCTCAGCAGAAGGAAAGGCTTGGAGCTACCAAATTTGAATAACCAAAGGACTGTTCACACCTCAGGTTTCGGCCAAAAGGCCGGTCCTTGGTATTTCTAGGTGGAATACCCAAATTTCTAGCCGATGGTATTTCTTTAAGAAATATTAAAATGCAATTATAAAAGATAGAAGAGCAGCAAAACACAAAACAAGCAAGAGCGGACGGAGCTACCGCTACCAGCTGCCACTTGAGCGGCGCCATCTTGTTTGCAGTAGCAAAAACGGACAGAAACAAGAAAAAGACATTGTAGAGTTAGATAAAACTGGAACCACACACGGGAAGTCTTCCACAAGGTGGGGAACTTCTGCATACTGAGACCGAGGTTGAAAATATGCAGAATCACTCTTCCAAGCTAATCCGCACATTCCTTTAGTAGTCTGGAGCTGAAAAATCAACAGCAACAGAGTGCAACACTTCAGATACTCCATTTCCGGCCTGGAAAGCGCCGAAAGCGCTTCCATCTTATTGGGGAGGGATCTCACTTTCCCCCTAATAATAGATGGAATGATTGGTCTGAAGTGTCGCTTCTTCTCCTGGCACGGTTGTTCAGCTCTGGATTTCCAGCAGCATCAAGGTGTTGGTCTTTCTGCTGTGTATTGTTCATAGCTGATCCCATTTGTATGGCAGCGGAAGCATGGCTGAATGGTTCCAAAAAGGAACTAGCAGAAAGAAACCAAGCTAATAGCACAAAGAAAGTTGTATAAACATTTAAGTAAAAAGCATAAAGTACATAGTAAAGTAAAAATGAATGTATTAAGAAATATTAAAATGTATTTTTTTTTTAAAAGATAGAAAGGCTGTAAAACACAGAAAATTAATAAGACCGTACAGAGCTACTGCCACCGGCTGTCGCCTAACGGCGGCATCTTGGAAGAAAAAAAAATCCTGATAAACTCAATTACAGACATGATACATTCACAGGCGTTCTTTATCCTGATCATCACCAATCAGCACAGGGAATTAATGGTGGTGCTCTCTGCATCGGGTTAAAGAAAGACAATGTCCATCTGAGATTCTTAATTTTGGCAAGTCCTGTTTAGTTAAAATCATGTTTTGCCTTAGTGTGTTATTCCTCTGATCGCTCATTTATTTCACTTCTTGTGCAAGGTCCTTGTGTGTCAATGAATCCATTGGCCCTCAGTCACCAACATGTTCTTAATATTGTCGTTACCCCCGCCCCCCCCCCCCCCGTCTAAATAAGACCGACATTTTTATTTTTTTCTCCTCTTCCACGTACATCACGTTTCCAAGTGCCCTGTCTCGTCACGCATCTCCAAACTTCACAACTGCTGCAAGTTTTGTTGCAACCTGGGAGGTAATAAAACATTGGAAACCGTTCACAGATGGCCAAGGGGCACGTTATGCACATTCCATTCTGTTGTAGTTTAGTCGAATACTCAAAATAAATGACATAATTCTTCTTCTGAATGATGCAGCCACAATATCCCTTTCCTTTTCCAAGGACACCAAGCGAGTGCTAACCACTAGGAATAAAAAGAACCAGCATTATGAGAATTTAAGCTGTAGATACCGCCGCGAAGCTGGCATGACGAGAGGATGTAAACACGCTACTCGAGAGCCAATCAGAACTCCCAGTCCCCAACTGATGAGGACCTCGTCGAAATGATCCCATCGGGGAGTGAAGAAGAAGAGGTAGCGGACAACGACAAGGATGACGATGAAGAACGTGTTCTTCCTTTAGGACATCTGCAGGAGTTCTTGTATAACGGATGCAGTTTGCAACAATGGGTCCAGAAGATTGATGATAGTGTGGTCGGAGCCATTGAATTTGGCAATCATATTGACAGTCATGTCCTTGGACAAAAGCATATTCGTACAAGAAAAGAAATGGCAGTCGCCATGTTCCTTGTGCGCCGAACACCTCTCGCAGAAAGCAGCTCTTCCTGTTTCCCCAACAGGGTCCCCCCTGAAGATTCTATCGATGATCCAACGTCTCTCGAATCTGACTAAAAGGACTTGGACTAAAGCTCCTAAAAATTGTTTTTCCATTTAAGTTGAGCAGAGAGGAACCGTTTCCACTATGAGTATAGTACTTAAAGTATTTACATTTTTTATTTATAGATTATATTTAGATATTAATACATTTGTCTTTTGATATGCATATACTGTAATATAGTCATACCTCTAATTACGAATAGTCAGGTTACGAATGCTTTTTATATGCCTCGAGATACAAAAAAGATCCAAGTTACGAAATCCCATCTCATCTTCTCCCGCTTTATCCGAAGTCGGGTCGCGGGGGCAGCAGCTTCAGCAGGTAAGTCCAGACTTCTCTCTCCCCAGCCACTACAGACAGCTCATCCGGGAGGACTCCAAGGTGTTCCTGGGTTAGCCGGGAGACATAGTCTCCCCAGCGTGTCCAGGGTCGGCCCTGTGACCTCCTCCCGGTGGGACGTGCACGGAACACCTCCCAAAGGAAGGCGTCCAGGGGGCATCCTGATCAGATGCATGAGCCAACTCAGGTGGCTCCTCTCAATCCGGAGGACCGCACTTCTCACCTTATCTCTGGAGGGGAATTTGACCTGGCATCCCAACGCAGCCCATCACCTCTGGCCCAGCTGAAATCCAGCAAATCCTCATTCCTACTGCCAGAAGGTCAAATCTATCTCTCACCAATGTTTAAGTCCCCCCTGTCTCCTCCCGATTCTCCGGTCCACCAAACAGTCACGTTACATGGCTGCCATCCCTCCCAACTTGCCGTTGCCTCATTTGTGGGACTTCAATGCCCATCATGCCACATGGGATGATCTCTCACAAGCCGACACAAGGGGCCAAGCCATCCACCACTGGCTTGAAGAAAAGGGGGAGGAAAAAAATAAATAAATACCGTATTTTCACGACTATAAGGCGCACATAAGTCTTAAATTTTCTCCAAAATAGACAGGGTGCCTTATAATCCAGTGGGTACTCGGATGATTCGCCTAAAGACGTTTCGCCGACGGACGTTTGACAGACGGACAGGTCGCCGAATGGACGTTCCCCGCTGGACATATTTCTAAATACAAGTACGTTTGGGAGTAAATAGACATGGTTTAAATGAATTAGTCAAGAGCCAGTACAAAGATAATAATTTTACTTGCTTTTTAATATTAAACACATTATCAATAAGATGCCGTTCAAAAAATTATTTTATTAAAAAGACAAAGCAAATTCACAGATGGTGTTTTTATTAAAGCAGTAAAAAACGTACAAATGTTGTACAAAAATTACAAATACAATACAAACTATGTACAAAAATTACAAATACAATACAAACTTACAAATTATGTACAAAGGGAATTCACAGATGGCAGTGGCAGTTTTTATTAAAACAGTAAAACGTACAAATTAAGCGCAATGGCTTCTAGGTACTGTAGTTTGTTTGGAAATCGATCCGGGTTTTCATAGTCACCCGTGAGCTTTTTTAAACCGTTCATTAACAACTGTGTATGACTTTTTGGTCTGTCTGGGTATAATACCGCCATAAGCCTGTTGTATTCGTATTTCCCAATCACTTTGCTCTAATTTGAGTTTGCTTATCAGACGAGATAAATTTGGATGGACAACTGACACACTACATTGAAATGCGCGGTGCCAACCTTCAACAGAATTGTTAGTGCGTGGTATTCCCAGCAAGGTCTTTTCTCTAACATTCCATAAGGGATAGCAAAACATGGACCGCGTCGCCGTCGCCTTCCCCTTGGCTCACCTAGCCAACCAGGATGTCCGGTATAAAAAAAGACGACAAGAACAAGACCACTTTCTACTTCCACTTTAAATCTTCATCTCAAAATGTACTGCCCCCCGCTGGACATATTTCTAAATACAAGTACGTACATGCTGCCAATGTTTTTTTAATACTTTTTATTTTATCCTTGCGTTTAAAGTAGTAGTATTTTAGGAAATATAAATTCAAAATGATTTGCTGAGAACCTTAATTCAAAGATTAATCTCAACGTTTTCTATGCTGGTGTAAGTTTACTACTACTGTTTCTCTATTTCTTCTGTCACATACTGTTCTGCGTGATCTCCAAATGGCTACTAATTTAAACGCAAAGATAAAATAAAAAATATAAAAAAAATGGCAGCACATTTTGTGTAGTACGTACTTGTATTTAGAAATATGTCCAGTACTTGTATTTAGAAATATGTCCAGCGGAGGGCAGTACATGCCCTTGTTATTCCTAAATGAATGTTATCTGTAACGGCCCTATATGGCCTGCGGGCCGAGGTTGAAAAACATGTACACACACGATCCGGGGGCGGGGCGAGCGCGCAAAACCTCCGTTAGGCCGAACGTTCATTCGGCGACCGGTCCGTCTGTCAAACGTCCGTCGGCGAAACGTCTTTAGGCGAATCATCCGGTAAAGATCCAGTGCGCTTTATATATGGACCAATACTAAAATTGTTATCACGATAAAATAAAATAAATAGGTCGATAGGGTACACCATCCTCTACAGCAGCCCCCGACTCTATTTTCCCCGTAAAAAAGTACTGCGCAGTGACTCCTGGGATATATAGTTCTTTTGTCAATACACCCAATGGATTGTGGCCAGACCTGAGATCAAGGGTTCAAACCTCGGGGAGTTATCGCCCTCCCTTTATGGAGGTTGCATGTTCTACCCAGGGCCTGCGTGGGATTTCTCTGGCTACTCCGGTTTCCTCCCACATCCCCAAAAAATGCATGGTAGGCTGGTTACATTCTAAATTGCCCCAACAAGAATGAGTGTGAGCGTGAATATTTGTCCGTCTCCTTGTGGCCTGCGATTGATTGGCAACCAATTCAGGGTGGTCCCCTTCTGCTACGCGTAGTTCGCTGGGACCCCAGCGACCCTCATGAGGATAAGCGTTACGGAAAATTAATGTTTGAAAGAACTTCAATTTTATCGCAGATGTTCAGTGCGGCTACCCGATTATAACCGGCTGGCATTATGGCAGAGCATGAGGCCTGAATGAAAATGTATTCTGAATTGACTACATAACTAAAGGCATCGTGACTCAAGAGGCCACACATTGTGCATCCGCAGAACCAATTTTCTAATGTTGATTCTACATGTATATACAGGGTGTCCCCCCCCCCCCCCAAGAAGGATTATTATCTGAGCAATTAGTCGCACTGTGTGACTGTGTCCTTTAGTAATTGCACCGCCATTTTAGTAAAAATTAGGAATTCAGTATGAGATTTACAGTCCACCAGGCAATGTTGGTGTGGTCAATGAGTCAATTTTAGTGGGGTCAATTTTAGTGATATCAAACCACTAGTTATGTGTTACTTTGTTAATAGATGGCGAATTAGAAGAAATAAAACATTTTTTCCAATGCTTTATCCTGTTTTTGGTGTTTTTTCAGAGGGTTGGAACGAATTAACCCCCCCCTCTCTCTGGCCGTCTCTCTCTCTCCCCCCTTTGAAAGCCGTATAATTTTAGTACTATTAAACACATTTTAGTAATATTAAACCTCTAGTTATGTGTTACTTTGTTAATAGATGGCGAATTAGAAAAAATAAAACATTTTTTCCAATCCAATATCCTGTTTTTGGTGTTTTTTCAGAGGGTTGGAACAAATTAATTTGTTTTTAGTTCATTTCAATGGGAAACGTTCGTTCGAGTTACGAGAATATCGACATACGAGCTCAGTCCCGGAACGAATTAAGCTCGTATCTCGGAATACCACTGTACAGAAATTACAATTTTCTTACCAGAAGTTTAAGATGTTTGCTTCATATTACCGTATTTTCACACCTATAGGGCGCACTTAAGTCCAATTTTCTCTAAAATGGTCGATGCGCCCAACCGGTCGGTGCGTCTTGCCTGTGCACATACGCTAGCGGCTAGCATAACATAGGTACGCTAGCCTGGTGTCATGCTAGCGCCTTATCGGTCCAATGTAATGACAAAAAACAGAAAATATACCGGCAAATGAGACTGCGCCCTAACACACGGTGCGTTTTATAGGTGTGAAAATTCGGTACTCCAATAGTTGTCACTTTCGAACAAGAAATAAAACGGAAAAAAATCCAAGTGGAATTTTGTTTTATTTCAAAATCAAGGCTACTCGCGTACGGCCAGTCAGAGCATGTTTAACTAGGTTTAGACACCAGCACCCTAGGTAAGATGGCCGTGCCCCAAGCGAGCAGAGACTGGAACGTAAGTTTTTTCACGTTTTATGCAAGATACGTGCGTTTTTTCTTGAATTTTATTCAGACTTCAAAATAAATTTTGTTTTGCGTTTTATCTGTTGATCTTTTCTCTATTTTGAAATAAATGACCGTATCTGCCGCATTCGCTTGCGTCATGACGTCACGGCGCCATTGCATCATGACGTCATTGTGTCATGGCGTCGTCAACTTGCAGTTTCGTGCATGTCGTGTTTTTATGCGCATAGAAGCTGTACCCTCGATTCAATCATCATTTTTTGTCCAACAAAAGCGGCTTATATGCGAGTAAATACGTTAATAATAGGGGTGAATCCTGCTTCTACATTATCCGCGAAATTTGAGGGATTTGTATAAAGCAATCATTCCAATTCAAATCTTTCAATTCATTGTGGTCATGGTGAGTCAACCAATTCTGGTTGAGCTATTCAAGTCATCTGGTAAAAAAAAAAAAACTTCAATTTACAATACCTGGAACTCAATACCAAATGCCGTACATCAACTCCAGTCTCTGATACTCTTTGTCAATCAGCCTGGCTGCTGGATGAACAACATTGTTATCACAATCTTGTCTAGACCTGTACCATTTGTGTATGTCTCATCGTTTCTATGCTGCTTTCTAATCTTTTGTCCTGTTTTTTTCCTCTGTACTGTTGCCTTATTGATTTTATTTTGTTTTTCACATCAACCTGCACAAGAGACTAATGATTTAAACTATCCTTCGGCTATAATCTCACATATTTACATGTATATGTTCATTAATATGTATTGTCCCTTTTATTAATTACACCAAACTCAATGTACCTAACATTTCTCAAACACAAAAAATAGCAATGTCAGTTTTTTCCCCAATACTATTCAGTCCTATTGATATAACACATAACTCGAGAGGTTTTGGGGGTCGAGGGGATCACTGATATACATTTTCTGACAGAAGTGGCTTTTTTAAAATTATGCTTCTTACATTTTTTAGACAATCTCACCTTTATCTGCATTTCTTCTCCAATTAGAGTGCCTCTGTAGTCTGTGGTGAATGTCCAATCGTATGGTCTCACCACCTCTTGAGAGTGTTCAGAAGGAACTCTGAAATAAATTTAAAGAGAAAAGTGCCAACAATTTTCTTAGGTGTTCTTAGTATTGCATCAAATATTTTTGTAATTAAATTCTACACGCATGCATAATTATTAACACATTGGCTGACAACAAAGGCAATAAACGTAAAATCCATTTAAACTGGTGCTGGGTGCAATATTTCACTTGAAGAAAAATAAATTGAAAGAAGTTATGAAATATGAGAAGCCAAAGCCATCAAGATGATTCGAACTTGTGCTGGGTGGTATAGAAATAAATCTATCACGATATGGGTGGCTTTCTATCACTATAGGGTTACGACAGCATCATTTTTTTTCTATGAAAAAATATACATTATGTCAGCTTCCTCTCCCGAAATTTGAAGAATAAGGCCTATAACGATATGCTTATCAAAATTGCAATACTTGGTGAGAAAGTGGTTAGGATCCTGAGTTTTGGTGTTTGAGGATAGAATCGTGACACACTTTCAAGACCGTTCCGCTACTTATGAAATTATTTGTCTTTGTGGATGCTGTCAATGCATTACCAAAAGAGATCTTTGCCGGTGTGGTTAGAATGTGAGAAAAGACCAGTAGTTAGCTCTCCATTTATGTTTATAGAAAGTAACCTGTGGCTCATAACTGCCTTTTTACTAGGGGAGTCCATCAAACTAACTAATGACACGATTTTACAGAAGCTGCTGTTATGTAAGACGTAATAGCATGCATCAGTGAGTTTCACTTCTCAAGTAGTGGGCTGCATTTAATCTTACACACTGTAGCCTGAACAGAACAGCTATTTCGGAGTTTAGGCCTTTATACACACTCAAAAAATAATAATCTGGCGGGAAGTAGTTACATATCCGATATGGACAAGACACTTCTCAATCTGATAAACTCAAATAGGATTTCACTGCCCATGATGTCACTCCACTTGAAGGAAAGTTAAGTGCGACAAGAGGGGCAATCAAAGTGCAAATAAGTCTTTTTTTAAAACACTTGCAATTATGAATGCCACCTATATGCCAGAGGTGTCCAAACTATTTCACAAAAGGCCACAGGAGGTGCAATTTTTGTTCCAACTGATCCAGCACAAAGAGTTTAACCAATTTCCTAAACAAGCAGCCTTTGACTGTAAACAACAGATTTCACTTTTAAGACACCAGATTGGCTCCAGTTTTTTACCTAGATCTACAATGTCTTGTGTCTGTCTTCCTACTGCAACCAAGAAATGTCCCGAACACGGGATGAAATAAAGTTCTTATCTAATCTACTCATTAGTTGAAATAAAAACCTGCACCCACTGCGGCCCTTGAGGACCAGTTTGCACACCCATGTTATTGGCCAAAGGTTGTTGCGGCAGTGCACAGATCTGGTTATAAAGGTAATAAAAGAATCATGTTTGCACACAGTTTGTCTCGTGTTTTTAAATTAACATAAAATACACGGCAAAGACAAGATAATTACATCGAGTATGGCAACAACAAAAGTAGTGCAGGGCGAGAAAAAAAAGCACCCTTAAGGAGTAATTAAAAGTCATTCTTGGCAACAAGCTCAGCATTCAACTTAAGTAGAGGGCAAAGAAGGGCAAATAAACAATGTCACAGTGGATAAGTAATGTCACCGTTTGTTAGCTAGGTAAACTGCTGTTTACAGTTGTGGAAAGACACCCCTCCCTTCACGTTAGTATTAGGCAGAAGAGAGGAGTGGGCGTTTTTTTGTGGCCATTGCATCGCTTAAGAATTTAAACAAAGCCTGTGATTAGACAACCACTGACTATAGTGTTTGAATTGAAAGCATTTTGTCTTAAAAGTCCATTATCTAGCTTGATATAAACAGATGGTCAGCATAATGGTCAGTGTTCAGATGTGGTGCCATCAGGTCTATATCCGTTTATCATCGGTAATGTAAAAATTTCAGGGGATATTTATTTGTCTATTGGTGAACCTAACATGTATTGTATTTATTGGTCTTTCGAGCTTGGGAGTTAATATGCCGGAGGACCCAGAGGCTGAGCCGATATCTGGGAAGACCGTGACCACGGCATTTAAGACCCTTTTAAAAGGCTGGACCCGTACCTGGGTACCCGAGGTGACGACTTATCCAAAAGAGTCAAGTCATCTCTAGTGAGTCCATGTGAATGTGTCCATTTGTTAGTGTTTCATTGTGGTGCGTGTGTGTTGATAACCTGAGGAAAACAAGAGGATGGGGAAATTGCAGCCCTGATCCAGTATTGAAAATTTGTTGAGAATGAATAGAGTCTGCCTCAAGGTTTAAACGTTTAAATGTATGGATGTCAAAATATGACTGTGCTGGGCGTCATAATAAAATGAGGAAAAAAAGTAAATTCAGCGCAAAAGAGATGAGGAAAAAAATGTCTAAATTGGTTCTAAGTGCACTCAAATCTGCATGTCACAGTCCTGTCTATGTGATGTGTGTTTATTTGTTGCTGTCAAACTGGGCCGGGAGTCTTTCCCTCTATCATTATTATTGTTGTTTCTCTCTTATTGTGCTTAAATCTGTGTGTTACGGGAAAAGTATGGAAAATTATTAGACAAAAGAGTGAAATGTAAGACGGAAGAGCATTGTCATAATTCTTTACAAATGTATCTAATTGCAGAAACTCTTTTTAGTTGTGATTATTATTTATATTGGTATTACGGCAGATAAACCAATACAATGTGTTGTGTGAGTTGGGTCAGATTAGGTTTAGGACTGTGGAGTTTGTCCAAGCAAGGAATTGTTTGGCATCTAGTGCAGGGGTAGGGAACCTATGGCTCGGGAGCCATATGTGGCTCTTCCCATGGGGGCATATGGCTCTCCACTAACCTGTGAGGTAAAATATGGAAATTATTGGTGAGAAAACTAGGCCCGAACGGACTAATAAGTGTCACTGCGGTGTCGACACTACCTGTACCCCTACTTTAATCATAATTTTGTTTTTTATTACTCTTCTGCATGCATGACATCATTGATACTGATTTATTAGCCACAGCATAACAATGTTGTCAAAAGAATTCAGAGACTTTTTGTATGTTAAAAGTGATGAAATGACAAAAAAATTAAAAAAATCACACTTTCATATATTTTTACTTTTCAATTCCGAGAATGGCTCTCAAGAAATAACATTAGAAATTATGAATGTTTTATGGCTCTCTCTGTCAAAAAGGTTCCCGACCCCTGATCTAGTGGAATGGTGTTGGGATTTTTTTTAAGGTGTCTGGATGTTAATTTAGTGGGTTGATCGTCTGATCTGATTTGGGAAGACGACAGCATGAATTAAGTAGAGATTGTCTGTCGAAGTGCAATATGGGTGTCAGGTAGTAGAAATCAGTCTTTAAACAATAAACAATTCTCAAAGAAAAACATTACCGGATCCCTTCCATTAAAACATTACGTCAATTGGCTTTACACATTGCCGGACGCAAACTTGTGCAGAAATTTTTTTGGGGGAAAAAAAAAAAGTTGTGCTTGCAGCATTTTTGAGATTATGGAGTCTCGGCAAATTGTGTGATGTGGTTGGAAACCGGATGAGAATTTAACTTACTATGGACTAATGGCAGTCTTCTCTAAAATGCAATATTCACGGTTAAAAAGTGACATTTCAAACATGATACCTCCCTGGGGGCATTTGTAAACAGAGCCAAACATCATTGGTTAGAGAGAAAAGGAAGAGAAAATTGACAGTATTATCCCATATTGGCAACAATGCTTGAGTCACTTTATCTATGTAGCTATGGGCTATGGCTCCTATCTTAAATAAACATTGTCTCCTTGGTGGGGTTAAGACGACTTGGTTGCAGGAAGAATTGAGCCAGTGATTTCACTGTCCTTGGGTAGGTCAACAATATGAGGGTGACTTGCAAATTAGATCTTAAGTATTGTCTTTTTTTTAAAGATATCAAACATGAAACAACAATGCAGAAACTGGATTCATTCAAACAATTAGGTAAATAGTAGCTGGCTGGTTTGGATAAATTAATTGATTTTAGAATAATAATAGGCTTTGTCATCATCATTGACTCGTCAACAAAGCCTAATTGTCATCATACCCAGCTGCGTATGACAAAATTGGTATTGCTTCTCCACAAGGTGCAATTTCCCGGCAAAAGGCCCAAATAAGTCATAATTTCAGACTCGTTGGCATTCTGCCGTGATGGATACATCGCATCACCCCTCGAGCGCAACCAAATCTTGCCTCGCAGATGCCAACAAAGAAAAAAAACGGATCACTGACCCCCCACCGTCTTTTCACTTATCTTCAGCCAGCCAGTAGGAGGCAGATCACCGCCCAATCCTTCATGTTACCTCACCCCGAAGTTATTACACAGAAGGGATTGTGTCTCGTGCTACCGCAAGTTCAGAGTCCCGATGGCTGTCGGAAAAAAACTGTCCTAAAGCCTATTTGTCCGTATGAGTGAGACCTGTAGTGTCTGCCAGAGGGCAGCAGCTGGAACAGGTGGTGACCAGGGTGGTATGCAATGTTTCCAGCTCTGCTGAGGTAACGAGGGCTGGCAATGTCTTCCAATGAGGGCAGAGAGCAGCCGACGATCTTTTGGGCAGTGTTAATCACTCTCTGCATGGCCTTTTTGTCTGCTGCCGTGCTTCCAGCGTACCACACTGTAATGCAGTATGCCAGGATGCTCTCCACAGTGGCTCTATAGAAGGTTACCAGAAGCTTAGTGTCCAAGTTGTTCCTACTGAGTACCCTGAGGAAATGGAGTCGTTTCTGGGCCTTCTTCAAAAATACAATGTATGCGGGGGTGAGGGACAGGCAGAGATGGTCTTATCCAGCCAGGTGAGGGAGGGAAGTGGCTCTATAAGCATGTTTGATATTAGAATAAACATGGTCTAGAGTTGTATCTCCTATATATAGAATGGGCATAATTTTCCTAGGCCTTGGGAGACGGAGTGTTTTCAGTGCATGGAAGGCATTCCCTGTTCTGTCCTAGGCAGGTGGAATATGCTTTGTCATGCGTCATATTGATGACTGTCAGAGATTTTACGTATTGCATAAAAATTGAACTAATGTCAACTTGATGAGGTTGCTTTCTATTGCTTTAAAGGCATACAAATTGAGAAAAGTTAGGCTTAAAACTAACAGGCTTGGCATTGCAATTACAGGGTTTATCAGCTCAATACTAAATATAACGATTGGCAAGGACAATCTTAAAAAAGTGGGAAATTGACAATTCATCGCTACCCTGAACTGGGCTCTCATTTTATCTCATATAATGACAATAAAAACATTCAATTCTATTGGCTGTCTCACAACAACCACTATCCAACTTTCAAGATTCTCTCTTACATACCTGTCCACCTCAGCTAAATGCTTCCATTATTAATGATTGCAATTCCCCTTAAGTGATTAAAAACCGTACAAATGCAACACGGCACATATTTTCACACACACGCACGCACACACACAGGGCACACGTAAAAGTATAAATTGTAGTACACAAAGTGGACGTCCTTCGGCCATGGTAGAAAGGGCTCTTGCCGCCATCTGGCGGACAAACGTGGCCATCACATCTCCCATTACAACGGCCGTGGAGGGAACTATTTCAGCGGTGCAGGGTATATTTTTATGTTTTATTTATTTTAAGACATTAATAAATAATTTCCTTATAATTTTCATTTTTGTGTTCCTCACATCTGTCATAAAAAATTGGGACACTTAGGCCAATTTTAAAGGGTTTTGTTCAGGGGAAGGGAACCTATGGCTCGGGAGCCATATGCGGCTCTTTTGATGGTTGCATATGGCTCTCCGAGGTCAAATATGGAAACCCCTGGTGAAAGTGCCGAGTCCCGATCACACAAATGGGAGCATCACGTCGGCACTTTGGCGTTGACACTACCTTTAGTCCCTCCTTAAATCATTTTTTTATTTTTTTATTTAGACCTTTCTGCATGCATAATACTCTCACTGATAATAATAATAATCGGACATAGGCCCTGTCGTCATTATCAACAACACAAAAAGCCTACTTGTCATCACGCGCAGAAACTGCGTGTGACGAAATTGGTGGTGCTTCTCCATAAGCTGCGTTTACTCGGCAAAAGACCTAAATACGTGCAAGTGACGGAGTTGTAATTTGGCATTCTGCTGTTGTGGATACAGGTCGCTTACCTCTCGCTTACCTCTCACTGTCGATACTCATTAATTTGCAACAGTGTAGCAATGTTGTCAAAATAATTCAGAGACTGTTGTTCTACGAAAGTGACAAAATGACTAATAAAAAATGCACACATGGTCATTTATTTTTAAATTCTGAGTATGGCTCTCAATAAATAACATTTGAAAATGTGAATTGTTTATGGCTCTTGCTGTCAAAACGGTTCCCAACCCCTGGTTTAGTTGGTCGTTGTGTGAGGACCGTGGAACAAATTAGAGAATTTACATATAAAGTATACCTCTACTATCAACATTTTCAAGTTACGAAAAAAGTTCTGGAACCAATTAATTTCGTAAGTAGAGATATGACTGTATTTACATATCATACATGTACATATATATACACACAAATAAATACAGTTGTGGTTAAAAGTTTACATACACTTGTTAAGAACATAATGTCATGACTCTCTTGAGTTTCCAGTTATTTCTACAACTCTGATTTTTCTCTGATAGAGTGATTGGAACAGATACTTTCTCACCAAAAAAACATTCATTAAGTTTGGTTCTTTTATGACTTTATTATGGGTTAACAGAAAGTGATTGAATCTGCTGGGTCAAAAATATACATACAGCAACACGAATTAGCAATTTTGGTGACTTAGAAAGTTGTGACAGTGAAGTGAGCTTCATAGCATGGCCTCTTAACTTCTTGGATTGGATTACTTTATTCATCCTGTATTCGGGAAATTTCGTTGTCACAGTAGCAAGAGGGTGAGGATTCAGAAATAGGAGAGGCATTTTAGACAAATAGGTAATAAGTAAGTTAATAAATAAATACATGAATAAATAAGCGTGTTGCTGAAATATATATATATATATATATATATATATATATATATGTGTATGCACATGTATGTATATGTATGTATGTATATATATATATATATACACACATGTGTGTATGCACATGTATGTATATGTATGTATATATATATATATATATATATATATATATATATATATATATATATACACACACACACACACACACATACGTGTACATACACATATATACATACATGCACACACAGATGTACATGCATGCATACGGTAGGTCTTGACTTGTGAGTGATTATGAGTGACTACAGCTGGTGACTTCTGAGGCCATTTAAATAGGGCTCATTGGATGCAAACGCCCACAAACGCTACAATGGGAGCAGCTGCAGGTCCCAAGAGCAACAGTGCAAACAATTGTTTGTAAGTATAAAGTGCATGGCACTGTTTTGTCACTGCCACGATCAGGAAGAAAATGCAAGCTATCACCTGCTGCCGAGAGAAAATTGGTCAGGAGGGTGAAGATTCAACCGATAATCACCAAAAAGCAGATCTGCCAAGAATTAGAAGCTGCTGGAACACATGTGTCAGTGTCCACAGTCAAGCGTGTTTTGCATCTCCATGCAAGAATGAAGCCCTTGCTCCAAAAGCGGCACCTTAAGGCTCAACTGAAGTTTGCTGCTGATCACATGGACAAAGACCTTCTGGAGGAAAGTTCTGTGGTCAGACGAAACAAAAATTGAGCTGTTTGGCCACAATGCCCAGCAATATGTTTGGAGGAGAAAAGGTGAGGCCTTTAACCCCAAGTACACCATGCCTACCGTCAAGCACGGTGGTGGTAGTATTATGCTGTGGGACTGTTTCGCTGCCAATGGAACTGGTGCTTTACAGAGAGTAAATGGGATAATGAAGGAGGATTACCTTCAAATTCTTCAAGATAACCTAAAGTCATCAGCCCGAAGATTGGGTCTTGAGCGCAGTTGGGTGTTCCAACAGGACAATGACCCCAAACACACATCAAAAGTGGTAATGGAATGGCTAAATCAGGCTAGAATTAAGGTTTTCGAATGGCCTTCCCAAAGTCCTGACTTAAACCCCATTGAGAACTTGTGGACAATGCTGAAGAAACAAGTCCATGTCAGAAAGCCATCAAATTTAACTGAACTGCACCAATTCTGTCAAGAGGAGTGGTCAAAGATTCAACCAGAAGCTTGCCAGAAGCTCGTGCATGGCTACCAAAAGCGCCTAATTGAAGTGAAAATGGCCAAGGGACATGTTACCAAATATTAGCGCTGCTGTATGTATATTTTTGACCCAGCAGATTTGATCACTTTTTTCTGTTCACCCATAATAAAGTCATAAAAGAACCAAACTTCATGAATGTTTTTTGTGACAAAGAAGTATCTGTTCCAATCACTTAGAGAAAAATCCAAGTTGTAGAAATAACTGGAAACTCAAGAGAGCCATGACATTATGTTCTTCACAAGTGCATGCAAACTTTTGACCACAACTGTACATATATACACATACAGTGGGGCAACCACCATTTGTGCAAGTTATCCTATTTGAAAAGATTAGAGGGGCCTGTGATTGCCAACATGTTTAAACCTCAACCATGAGACAGAATGTGCAAAAGAACCGAGAAATTCACATTGTTTGATTTTTAAAGAATAAGTTTTTGGTCAATACCAAAAGTTCATCTCAATACTTTATGTACCCTTTTTAACTAGGTTTTTATTTTTAACTATTGGAGAACATTAAGAAAGTTTTATAGGAGATGATAAACAAACTACAAAGACTGTTAAATTCTTGCAAAAAGCGACTAGAGTGGGGTATTTTAATTTCAAACAACTGGTTTTAATATGTAACGCGATGCATATTATTGAATGAATTTGGAGTCCTTAATTGGTATGCATTTTAGAAGTCATGTGGTTCAATTATTGTAAAGGGCACAGTTATATAGCCCAGGTTAAATATTAATCCTTGCGAAAAGGGAGAGTTCAATTCTATTAAGAAATATATTCATTTGTTTCTGAATGTTAACAGATGTGAATATAACATTGTCACTGGTGAGAATTAAGGAATTTAGATATGGGGGAAGCCAGTCTGGCTATTTATTAGTTAAAAAGGGGGGGGGGGGGGAAACTGTGTCCATCCTGTTACGAAAGCAGTAAACAAGCCAATTTATCCACTGAAAATGCCTTTGCTAACTTTATCTGTCTTGAACCTTATGGCATGATCTGGGTGCGGTAAATGAGACATAGTGTACCCATGTTCCAAGACAAACTGCGCCACTGATTCCACGTTTTGACCTATGGTGGTGATGTGGTGCAAATAAACTATATAACTACTGTCAAAAAGAAACAGGACTATGTGCTTTGGTTTCACTGCTCTCACCGGTATCGTTTTTTCCATCTACAGTCGAGGCGATACAATTGGCAGCTCAGAATTTCGGTGCGGCGGCTGGGCTCTCTCGACGGCATTGAGCCTCATCAAGGGATGGCGTTCTGCTTTACATTGATGCAATTTGCATCCCCAGAGGTGTACTGGATCATTATAGGTTGGCTGAAGAAATTGCAAAAGATTGGGAGTCTATTTTTCTTTGGGTTACTCCAAATAAAAATATGGATAGGATAAACAACATCCATTACAATGTCCAAAAACTTGGAAAGTATTCAGAGCAGGGATTTGTAGCTGTTGGGGTTATTCTGGGATGTTATTATATGTGCATTAATCATTAATATGTATAGAAGCTATATTTTAATTTGGGCTATATTTTAATTTGGGACCGAGCAAGCTCGAGGACACTTCCCCCCACAGCTGGATTCGAGGACATTTAATTGTTTTCAGGACTATTGACCGGACAGGTCACCATGTTCCAGGCCGAGGACTGTTGATCTGAGTTCGCAATGAAGATCTGGGAAGGACTCTTAAATTGCTTTGACTTGGATTCCGGCAGATGGCAATAATCGAATCAACTTCCGAAAATACTCGCATATTGTTTAAAAATACTGTCGCCCGGTTTACCTTATATGAAGTTGTATGCTTACTTGTGCAAATTCTTACGCAGGTGTTTTTGGTTTCCGACCTGATATGCAATTGTTGTGGCAGTTGTTTTTGACCTTAATGGTGTTATTTGATTAGCTTATTACCTTAAGTGTTTTGATTATGCGCGACTAAATGGACAGAGGATGCCATTTCTTCAGAATGTCACGGTGGCGAGGACGAGCCAGGACGATTCTCACTTGCAAGTTTCAACGCTGGAATATGTCAACGATGTCTCTCTGTTTTTATTAAAGTATACCTATTAATAAACCTATCAGTAGCAATGAAGGAATACCTGGCAGCCACCAGTCTCATAGCTATCCAAGGACCGCAAAGCGGTTGATATGCTTCTGGCGGAGCAGGGCGTGTGAAATGTTCGGAGATCAATGTCGCAGCTTCATTCCAACGACAAGTCACCCGATGGGTCCCTAACCAGAGCCAATGAATGCCTGCAGACCCTGAACCAGAATACGAAGAGGCATTCTGGAGAGGTATTGTCCACCTGGACAGACTGGTCGGGACCTTCGGCAAGTATGAAGAATTGGCCTTCTCAGTGGTGATCTCAACGGCTGTTTTTGCTACTAATTTGAAATTGTGTGGGCGTTGTCTTGTCCCCTTTGTTGAGTTGACTTATAACCACTGCAATGCAGCCTACAAATTCCAAGAAATGAAACCAGTCAGGGTCATACTAAATTTTGAATTTAGTGCATTAACAAGACACATCGATTGATTGGGCGCCCCGTCCATTTTAGAGAACATTTTAGAATTTTAAGTGAGAGCTATGGGTGTGTTAAAGTTTTGTTCTTGATTTAATATATTTTTTTGCAATCAAATACGTTTCTTCGTTTTCAATCCTTTTGACCCAATTTTGGCTTGGGGGTGTGCTCTCGGCAGAGAGGCATGTGTGCTTGTGAAAAAAAGCGTCCCAAAATAAAACATAGGTCTTTTGAATATCACTTCACATAAATTACACTTTTAGTTGGAACCTGTAAAGAAAAAAAACGTGCATTATCTAAATAGACAATGTGTCAGAAATCTCAACAACAAAGTGAACGCAGCAAAATTTTTGAAATGGTGTCCTCACCTTGTGAGCAACCTTTTCTTTGCAGACCTCCTGGTAAAAAAATGCTTTAAACCCATAAGATAACCCTAACAAAGGGGAAATTAGGCTAATTATCAGTAACTAACTGGTCAGCTGTCAGGAGGGGTTTCAACTCTTACCTCCAGCAGAGGTTCTCTAATGTCTGGGGAGAGGCCGGGGAAATTGAGTTCAAGTGTAATATGTTTCACCCCTCTATTGCAGAGGGAGCTGACCGGCGCTGCGGCCACAAGCAATGTTCCCTCTAAGCTGCGCGCGTGCGCAATTGCGCACTACTCTTGTCTTCTCTGCGCACAGCAAATCATATGGACCGCACAAAATAAAATCACTTTTTTAAGCGGAGGCCGACACGCGAACCACTCATCCGCCGGGCCGCCCATTTCATAGATATTAATCATTACATTTTATTATTACTAAATCATTTATGTGTAGTAGACAAACCTGCTTATGGCAGGTGTGATACTGGTGTGTGCCCATAGCGAGCAATGATGATGTTGCTCACACCGGTACTCAGTGTGCTCAGGGAGGTTGTCTTTCTGCCCAGACAAACAAAAAATTAGAGGGAACATTGGCCACAAGGTAGTCATTGACTGTCGTGGCAGCAATCCTAGATCCTATTTGTGGACACCAGCAGGGATGCTGTCAGGCTGAAGAAGGGAGCCGTTTTGGGCCCTTTTGGACACAGACTCCGGAGGCAGCTGGTGGGGTACTGGCTGACCAAGCGGCATGTGCGTATGTCAGGTTGTCTCTAAGGCAAAATCCCGGACATGGGAGGATTTCGACGAGGTCATGGAGAACGACTTTATCTAGGTAATTTTGCTCCACCATTAGACATCACAGGAGGGGAAAAGGGTGCACCATAAACACTGTGGATAGTGAGGATGGGGGCGCTGCAGACCTCAACTCAGGATGTTGTGAGCAGGTGGGCCGAATACAATGAAAACCTTCTCAATTCCACCAACGCACAGAGCCTGGGGCGTAACCGGACGATTCGCCGAAAGACGTTTGGCCGACGGACAGTTCGCCGAACGGACGTTTCGCCGAAACGGGATTCACTGGTGTAAATTTTCTGGAGTAAGATTTCTGGATTTACAATTTCATTACAGTAGTACTTACTGTTACTACTATATTTTCTCTATTTCTTCTGTCACGTACTGTTCTGCGTGATCTCCAAATGGCTACTACTTTAAACGCAAGGATAAAATAAAAAATATAAAAAATTGGCAGCACATTGTAGTACGTACTTTTATTTAGAAATATGTCCAGCGGGGGGCAGTACATGCCCGTTATTCCTAAATGAATGTTATCTGTAACGAGCCGTATATGGCCCGCGGGCCGAGGTTGAAAAACATGTACACACACGATCCGGGGGCGGGGCGAGTGCGCGAATCCCGTTCGGCGAACTGTCCGTCGGCCAAACGTCCGTCGGCGAAACGTCTTTCGGCGAATCGTCCGAGTACCAGCCTGGGGACTTTGAGGTGGATTGTCTTATCTCAGTGGTTCAAGTCAACCGAGGTGGTGAAAAAGCTCTTCAGTGCCAAGGCATGGGGGTTGATTGGATAACTTTATTCATCCCGTATTCGGGAAATTTCGTTGTCACAGTAGCAAGAGGGTGAGGATGCAGAAATAGGAAAGGTATTTTAGACATAAATAGCTAGGTAATAAGTAAGTTAATAAATAAATACATGAATAAATATATAAATAAATAATCGTGTTGCTGAAATATACATATAAACATATATATGTGTATATGTATATATGTATGTATGTGTATATATATATATATATATATATATATATATATATATATGTATATATATATATATATATATATATATATATATATATATATATATATATATATATATATATATATGTATATATATATATATATATATATATATATATATATATGTATATATATATATATGTATATATAGATATATATAGATACACATATATACACATATATACATATATACATACACACGTGTACATATACATACATACACACACACACACATATAAGCACATATATACAAACATACACATAGATGTACATGCATGCATACGGTAGGTCTTAACACTCAGCCATTTTTTTGTTAAAGAGCCTGACAGCTGATGGGAGGAAGGATCTGCGGAAGTGCTCCTTCCTGCAATGAGGGTGCCGCAGTCTATTGCTAAGATCCGCCCGAATTGTTGTGGGGTTGCCTTGGTTGACACACCTCTGCAACATTGTGTGGAATAGTGGATCAGCTCTATACCATAAGCAGGGTTGTCGAGGTGTCATGGGAGTTCGTCCAACCAGCCTACATGTGCTTAGTTGACTTGGAAAAGACATATGACAAAACTGTGCTGTGTTGTTAGAATTCAGACACAATTTTTTTAGATAAAGTTGAGCAACCTGACAAATTTTCCTATTTTTGACCAGAAGTAGTTTGGAATGACTTGATTTTTCACCACAGAAACAAAAAATACTCAATTTAAACTTTCACCATCACCTAAGGGAGTACTTTACTGAATTCAGTAGATTGCAGTCTAGTTTCATTGCTGTGGTGGCACCCGTTTTAGGTTTTCCAAGAAAATAGATTGTTTCTATTGGAAAAATCGTTGATGTGTATAACATATTTACCATTCAGTTGAAGCCTAAGTTCTGATCTTAATAGATCACAAGATGCTTCCATGTCTGGAGTTCGCTCTCTCACTCATTTTAAACCATGTGATAGTGATGTTGCCCCCAGTTTGGACTTGTGATATCTCTACTGAACCATGTTCTTCAGAACGTACGTACACATGTATGTATACATATAGACGGAATTTTTACGATGACTTTAAAAGTCGGCATTGCATGACTAAATGGTCAAGAGATGTGACATTTGCTTATGTGCATGGCAGCTCGGATCCAGATTTGTTGCCATGCAATCACAGAAAACAGCCATTCATATTTGCATTCACGACTATCAATAATTTTATATTTCAATTCAGCGATGATCTTGCCTGCTCTCCTGCCATTGTTGAGCACACGCCACTTGGACGTTGTCATCAGAGTTGTTGATTCTCTTTAGGGCATCAATTGCATTGAATTCAATTCCAAAGCCATCGCCGTGTTGGATGCGCAGCATGTTTTCCCCAAATAACATTTCTGGAAGGGAGGGCAAGTTCAATTCCTGTGTTAATCTGGCAAGGCAAACGGGAAAAAAAAATTAACATTGAAGGCAGGCGGTTCAATGTCCCGGTAGATGCAGTAGGCCTTCACCTAGTACGCGTATTACTTTTTCAAGCTATACTTCCTATAGCAGGACAGTGAGCTTTTTCATTCAGAACACAGGTGCTTGTAAATTTAAAAAATTAAGACATCAGAAAAGAAATTGATTCCTTTTTTATCTCTCTAGTGCATTATAAACATCAAATCAATTCACACACCCATGCACTTTGTTGCGAGCTTAAGTGAATACATTGCTCCATTTAACATAGACAGCTTCCCAGGTCTGTTCTGACCTTACCCTGCAGGTCTCTCTCCTATGTAAACAATAGAGCTCTCTGGAAAAGTTTTTGCGATTTTACCCGTGCCCATCACCATTGCCTAAAATTGACTTCCCGAAAATCTGATTTATACTCCAGTGTTACTTTTTTTGTTTATTTGTTTTTCTCGTTGTTTCTTTGGCTGGTGCGACAAAATAGCCAAAATCGTCTCGCATCTAGGGGTTGACTATTTGTAAAATGATTGGCGGTGAAAGACTTTAAACTCACTCACTCAGAAAAAGTTAAAACTCACCTTTCAAGATCTTTGGAATTCATTATATGGTTTTTGGCCGTTGTCACTTTCCATGGACCAAAACAAAAATCCTCTTTCGTGATCTTAAGACCATGTGAAATCATCATGGATTGTAGGTGACAGTAACCTGCAAGAAATGGGGTTAGATTCAAATTAGATGAGTATTGAAATAATATTTTCCAGGTTTATGATTGAGTTAATTAATTTAAAGGGAACACCTGATAGAGTATAGTGCAGGGGTGGGCAAACTATTCCACAAAGGGACACAGTGGGTGCAGGTTTTTGTTCCAACCAATCCAGCAAAGAGAGTTTAACCAATGAGATTTCTGCAGAAAACAAGAAGCACCCAACTGCAATCCATTGATTGCACTTGTAGGACACCAGATTGGTGAAAAGGTGCCCTCTCTGTGGGTTGGAATGAAAACCGGTACCCATTACGGCCCTTTGTGGAATAGTTTGCCCACCCCTGGTGTAGTGGTTCACTCGGTTGACTTCAGTGCGGAGAGGCGTGGGATAGATTGCAGTGTAATTATACCTGAGTGATAAAATAATAACGATCACTGACGTCAAATAATTTTGGGAATGGTTTGCCTCGTTTGATTGATTTTGAGCACTGGAAAAAGTATATTTCACTGAACACGCAATGTGCACGACATAACCATTATTTTCATGCAGAAAACATACTATGCTTGTAAGACTACAGTAATCCCTCGAATGTTGCGGTTAATGTAGACCAGACATGGCTGCGATAAACGAAAATCTGCAAAGTAGGATCACCCCCATTATTACTGACACAATACATGTTTTCACACCTATACAGAAATACATGTACACAAGTAAAATTATCAAAAAGTGTACATGTGTTAAATATAGTTTTAGTTTTAGTCCAAGTCCTTGAGGGGAGCCCCCTTCAAGGAGGTACAGCTTCGCGGTCGGGATGAAACAGCTTGTGAAGGCTTTTGTGATCCAGTCTGCTCATCCAGTATACAAGCAGCAAGGCGTTGTTCTTAATTGTATAAAGTTCATTTTGTCTTCTTGTGGCCATGTCTGATCTACATTATCCGCAATATTCGATGGATTACTCCAGGCATACAAGCCATTTTCTGATGGCGAGTTTGCAAAAACATCCATGCTGAAGAATACAGAGTCGTGTTCCATGAAAAGCGGGAACAGTGTCGCAAATCGGGGGACAGAAAGCTCAAGTGTCTTGAACAGCCAACAGGAAAAAAGTAAATCAAGTCATTTATCGGTTTTTTTTCAATTGCAATACATGAGCACAGATGTCACAGATATTGCTCAACTGGCCATAATGAGAGCAGAGGTTTAATGTTTGTATTCGATGAACTTTGGAACAAATTCTCCTTTTTGCCCATGTACTATTTAGCTCGCACGAAAATGAAAATGGCCTAGATCTAATTTGAAAGCATCAAATAAGTCTAATTGAATGGCAATTGCTGCCTCGCTGTTGAGCACAAAAAAATGAAGAGCATAATTGAATACATGTAATGGTGTGAATTTCTGTGAGGTTATAGTTAGATACTTTGGGCTAAGTGTAGCGCTTTAGCTGCCGATTTATTACTTAAAGTTAAATAAAGGAAAATAAATCTTGATACATACTTTAAGTTGACGTTAAAATGCTTCGATGAGATAGATGTGTCCTCTCTTTCTCCAAAGTGGCTGTTATACGATATATTATTAGGCACATTTGCAGAAACACTTATCAGTACTTTATTTGTGAGCCAGCACGATGTGTTCTGCGCAGACGCACCGAGTCGGCCATTTTAGAGCGGAAGCTACGGCAAGAACAGTTGGAAATAAATAGTTTGACTACGCCATTTCCACTGAGTAAATGTAAACTTTATGGACAATGCTACTTGCAGCGCACGTCACAAACATATTGGCTGGAAATGGAGGCGCGCTGCGATTTAACTGCGATGAGCCGCCTTTTCTTATACTGCCTAGACTCTAGTCCACTTTATCAAAGTGACGGCCCGGGAGCCAAATCTGGCCAGGCGCATCTTTTTGTGCGGCCCGAGAAAGTAAATCACGAGTTTCGACTTTCTGTTTTCTCATCTCATCTCATTTTCTGAACCGCTTCATCGTCATTGGGGTCGCGGGGAGTGCTGGAGCCTATCCGATCGCAGGGCATGAGGATACGGATAACCATGCACACACACCCATACTTAGGGGCAATTTAGAGTGTCCAATCAGCCTACCACGCATGTTTTTGGAATGTGGGGTGTGATAACTTTGCACTTTATATAACTGTTAATATATCCATAACAGCAATTGACGACGGAGCCAAGTTTCACACGTGTGTAACTCTTTTTGTTGCAACACTGAGAACTCTCCAAAACATCACAACATCCGGGTCACGCTGTATTACACAATGGCCACTAAGTGGCGGTGGTTACACACACTTGTATAACCTGAGGCAACTAACAGTTCTAGTATCAATATATTACATGGGGGAAACTGGAATACCCGGAGGAAACCCATGGAGGCCCAGGGAGAACATGCAAACTCCACATAGGTGGGCGTGACCTGGATTTGAACCCAGGTCCCCAGAGCTGTGAGGCCACCGTGCCACCGACTTTCTGTTTTATGATAAAATATTTCCTATTTATCCCCATTTAAATCAAAAATTGCCATTTTTAAGTCCTAATTTGTATTTTTTGTGTTGTTGTTTTTTTTAAATCTAAAAATAGCAATCAGTGCAAAGGTGGATCCTCATCCTCCTTTTCAGCTATTTTCATGTCTGCTGGTTGGTCAGCAACACTTGTACGGATGTTCTCATTTTGGGTTGCTCGTGCGTATTCTCTATACTTTGGGTTGAGCACACAGGCTCTTGGAACCACCGTTGGTCCAGTTTGTTTCCTGTTGAGAAGCACAGTCTCCTTCTGCTAACCCAAATTCAATGCATTTCTTTAAAGTTTTTTTTCTTTTATGCAGATAGCCAGATTAGCCTCATCATCCAGCTCCAATCGTGTAGTGAATATTGGTGTTTTGTATAGTCTACTAAATAGGATTTCCATATTTTGTTGTCCGGTTGACCTCGTTATGTAGGCGCAATGATTTCATAACGAAATATGGAACCTTTTGTCAATTCAGTCAATTATTCTGTTAACACAATTTGGATGCCATTATCACTATAAATCAATGGTACTTTGGAATTTCATATCATGCACTGTCTTTGTTTTTTTTCCCATCTCAGTGCTCTCAAATTCTGCATAGCAGATTTGTTTCTCCACTTCAAGTTTCACATTTGGAGTACTGCTGCTGCATTTTTATCAAAAATTTCATTGGACTGAATAATTTTCCATAATTTGTCATCGCCATCCATGGAAAAAAGGGTACTCGGATGATTCGCTGAAAGACGTTTCGCCGACGGACGTTTCGCCGACCCATATACGGCCCGTTACAGATAACATTCATTTAGGAATAACAAGGGCATGTACTGCCCCCCGCTGGACATATTTCTAAATACAAGTACGTACTACACTACCATGTGCTGCCAATTTTTTATAATTTTTATTTTATCCTTGCGTTTAAAGTAGTAGCCATTTGGAGATCACGCAGAACAATACGTGACAGAAGAAATAGAGAAAATAAAGTAGTAGTAACAGTAAGTACTACTGTAATGAAATTGTAAATCCAAAAATCCTACTCCAGAAAATTTACACCAGCATAGAAAACGTTGAGATTAATCTTTGAATTAAGGTTCTCAGCAAATAATTTTGAATATATATTTCCTAAAATATGGCAAATGGCTACTACTTTAAACGCAAGGATAAAATAAAAAATATTAAACATTGGCAGCACGTACGTACTTGTATTTAGAAATATGTCCAGCGGGGGGCAGTACATTTTGAGATGAAGATTTAAAGTGGAAGTAGAACGCGGTCTTGTTGTTCTTGTTGTCTTTTTTTCTCTAACATATCATAAATTTCATCCAACATATATTAATTGTAATTTCTTGTAAACTGTGTGAGTGAAAAAAAAAGTATTTAATTTATTATTTTATTAAAAAAATAAAAGTGGGGATGTTTCGATTGGATGTTTACACCGGACATCCGGGTTGGCTAGGTGACCCAAGGGGAAGGCGATGGCGATGCGGTCCATGTTTTGCTATCCCCTTATGGAATGTTAGAGAAAAGACCTTGCTGGGAATACCACGCACTAATAATTCTGTTGAAGGTTGGCACCACGCATTTCAATGTAGAGTGTCAGTTTTCCATCCAAATTTATCTCGTCTGATAAGCAAACTCAAATTAAAGCAAAGTGATTGGGAAATACGAATACAACAGGCTTATTGCGGTATTATGCCCAGACAGACCAAAAAGTCATACGCAGCTGTTAATGAACGGTTAAAAAAGCTAATAGATGACTATGAAAACCCGGATCGATTTCCAAACAAACTACAGTACCTAGAAGCCATTGCGCTTAATTTGTAAGTTTTACGGTTTTAATAAAAACTGCCACTGCCATCTGTGAATTCCCTTTGTACATAATTTGTAAGTTTGTATTGTATTTGTAATTTTTGTACATAGTTTGTATTGTATTTGTAATTTTTGTACAAAATTTGTACGTGTTTTACTGCTTTAATAAAAACACCATCTGTGAATTTGCTTTGTCTTCTTTTTAATAAAATATTTTTTGAATGGCAGCTTATTGATAGTGTTTAATATTAAAAAGCAAGTAAAATGATTATCTTTTTACTGGCTCTTGACTAAGTCATTTGAACCATGTCTATTTACTCCCAAATTACCCATTATTAAACTTGCATCCAGAGGATGGTACTCTTTGCCTGACGGATTTGACGGTGAGCAGTGTTCAGTGAATTTGTTTTGTCAGCACATTGTAGTGTAGTACGTACTTGTATTTAGAAATATGTCCAGCGGGGGGCAGTACATGCCCTTGTTATTCCTAAATGAATGTTATCTGTAACGGGCCATATATGGCCCGCGAGCCGAGGTTGAAAAACACACGATCCGGGGGCGGAGCGAGCACGTGAATCCCGTTTCAGCGAAACGTCCGTTCGGCCAAATGTCCATTCGGCCGAACGGCTGTTCGACGAAACGTCCGTTCGGCGATACGTCCATTAGGCGACCTGTCCGTCGGCCAAACGTCCGTCGGCGAAACATCTTTCGGCGAATCATCCGTTCACGGGAAAAAGGGCTTATTGGCGATTTCAGAAACATTTCAAATTTCTAAATCATTTTCCACCTTGATATCTGATTGATTGATTATATCTTGGTGGTCGGCCAATCAAAAACACAAAAAGACAAACAACCATTCACGCTCACACTCATTCATAATCAGACATCAGTGGTCTGCAATTTTCATCACTGGTGAAGATCGCCATCCCAAGTCTGGGCTTCTTGGCAGCTCACCTCCTTTTGCTGTCCTATCAGCATTAATCATTCTCAAAAGAAATAGGTTAACGTCATTTGGCTGACATCAATTGTTTGATGCTAATGCAATCCGCGATATTCTAATAGTCATTAATATGACTCACGCTAAAGCATATCTCACCTGTTCAGGGCAAAACAAAAGATATCTCCCGTGCACTGAAAATATCTTATGCTTATTGCATCCTAGGGAAATCATGCCAATCCTAAATTAATTATTTTATCTAAACTTGCCAGGTAAAATTTACCTAATTTGGACGAATGCCATTTCTGCATTGTCTTCATATTTGATATCATTAATAATTTAGATGAATGCCATTTCTGCATTGTCTTCATGTTTGATATCATTAATAATTTGGATGATTCTAAATCGCAAATCACTCTCATATTGCTAAAACCAATAGCTAAATTCTGCTAGCTGAATTCCTATTGAATTCCTATCTACTCCAAGAAGGGGGTTTTTGTTTAAAATAAGAACCATTTTCTGTAGCTCACCTACCACAATTAAAATTTAGGGAAAATAACCTTTCACTAGAAATTTCCTAATATAAATTTCAGTGTTTAATAAAGGACCCATAATTTGTCAATAATATATCATATTGTCAACTCTCTCTCTCTACATCTCTCTGTCTCTCTCTCTCTGCATCTCTCTGTCTCTTTCTCTTGCTAAATCTCTCTGTCTCTCTTTCTTTTTACATCTCTCTGTCTCTCTCTTCACCAGCCTTGTTCTACACATTAATTTTAAACAGCCCCTTACTGTCTTATGTGCCTCCTCCATCCGATGGGGGTTCGTTCCTCATACGTGCCGCCAGCGACCGAAATTGCCCTCTCTTTCAAAGTAAGAGTAGCTGACGTCAGTGATCTCGGCTTTCAATTCACCGCGGTCCGAAAAATTCAGAAATGAATCTCCCCGGGGCTCGGCACCCACAGCTCAGCTTACTTTATTGACAAAGATCACGTGACATAGAAACGGGAGGCGGTACAAATTTGAGGCGGGAACAACAAGGGGAGGTGCTATATACAAAGTGATGACAGGTCTTGACTAGTAGGTGTCACTAAAATTATATTCTAGTTGCTTAAAGAATTAAAGAATACAAGATAAATACATTCCATACTCCACACAGGTAATCTCTCGCTCTCAAAATTATAATCATGAGAGAGAGTTTGTCATTGCGTATTATTGGCATGTGTACATGTTATTCGTCGCCGGATTCGCTCGCTCACTCCCGGAATCACTCGCTCTCAAAATTATAATCATGAGAGAGTTTGTCATTGCGTATTATTGGCGTGTGTGTTCATGTTATTTGTCGCCAAATTCGCTCACTCGCTCCCAGATTCGCTCGCTCGCTCCCGGATTCGCTCACTCTCAAAATTATAATCATGAGAGAGAGAGTTTGTCATTGCGCATTATTGGCGTGTGAGTACATGTTATTCATCGCCGGATTCGCTCAATCTCAAAATTATAATCATGAGAGAGAGAGTTTGTGATTGCGTATTATTGGTGTGTGTGTACATGTCATTCGTCTCATGCTCACAAGACTCATGCTCTGTCTCTTCACCTGTTAGGGACTAGTATTCACAGGGTTTTAATGTCGCCGTCCCCAGGACGCGAGTCTCATTTCTCAAAATTGACCTTCACAAGCAATGCCCCTTCGCGCATTTGGAGCCTCTGTCGCAAAATGCAGACATTCATGTTGACTTACCAGAGATGTCCTCAGATGTCTCCCTTAGTAGGATTAGTCTTCAACCGTCGTGAATCCAGGCGCTCTGCCGAAAATCCAACCCGCAAAGGGTTTTAGACGCCGTGGCCACGGACTTTCCCAGATGTCAACCAAGCGCCCGGACTAATCTCTGGTATGTTGACTCCCAGGCTCAAAGGACCAAAATGTTAGGTTCACCAATAGGTATTTCCAGATACACCTTAAGATAAGAAAGACATCTGACGCATTTCCAGCTTTATCTTGCAAGAGAATCGATCCTGACTCGCCTTTGTCCTAGATCATTCTAAGGAATCGAATCCTCTCATGCCCATTTAATTGCATAAAAGTCAAAACAATTAAGGTCAGAAACACACGCTCAAAACAGTCCCTCAGTACCATGCTGGTCTCTTCCGTCCATCTTTCTATGATCCTTGTGGAAGGTTTTATTTTCCTCACCATAAGGATGTAGGTGGGGATCAGATTGGATTGGATAACTTTATTCATCCCGTATTCGGGAAATTTCGTTGTCACAGTAGCAAGAGGGTGAGGATGCAGGAATAGGAAAGGCATTTTAGACATAAATAGATAGGTAATAAGTAAGTTAATAAATAAAGACATGAATAAATATATAAATAAATAAGCGTGTTGCATGCATACGGTAGGTCTTAACACTCAGCCATTTTTTGTTAAAGAGCCTGACGGATGATGGGAGGAAGGATCTGCGGAAGCGCTCCTTCATGCAATGAGGGTGCCGCAGTCTATTGCTAAAGGAGCTTCGGAGGGACTCCACAGACTCATGCAGGGGGTGGGAGGTGCTGTCCATGATGGACCAGGTTGTGGTCTGAGCGGCCCAGTGGGGGCAGGGGGACTGAGCTGTATGCCTCCTTTGTGTTGGCATACAGCAGGTCCAGAGTTTTTTGTTCCCTGGTGTGGCACTTCACATACTGAGTGAAGGTGGGGAGAGTAGAAGCCAAGCAAGCATGGTTAAAATCACCAGAGATAAGGAGAGACTGGGGGTGTGACATCTACAGCCGGGACACAGTACCGTAAAGCAGCTCGTGAGCGACTGACGCATCGGCGGAAGGAGGTATATACGCAGTTATTACGATAACGTGCGAGAACTCCCCGGGATGTAGAACGGCCTGATGCTAACAGCTACTAGCTCGATATCTTGAGTGCAAAGTTGCTCGTTTACAGTAATATGGCTGCACCATCTACTATTAATAAAAACAGCTAGTCCCCCACCTTTCTTTCTACCGCTCTCCTCAGCATTTCTGTCCGCCCTCACCAGCTGAAAGCCATCCAAGGAGACGAGAGAGTCTGGTGTTAGTTCATTCAGCCAGGTCTCCGTGGCAGCCAGTTGCAGTAGCTCCCTAAACCCTCACTCGTATTCTGTGTTTTTACAGCTTTATTTTTACGTTTTATTGTCCCTTAAGATTCGACTTGTTACTTTACTTTATATTCTATACTCCATACTTTAATGTTTTACAACTTTACTTTCAAGACTCTACTTCAAGACTCAAGTTGTGCGGAGGCAGTCTTTGACCTATTTGTTTAGTTTATCTTAGCAAATTCTGGACATTACATTTTTGACCCATTCAGCCATGCATTTTAGACAGCAAGAGGGTGAGAATGCAGGTATAGGAAAGGCATTTTAGACATAAAGAGATAGGTAATAAGTAAGTTAATAAATTCATCATAAATGCTGCGGTAGCACTTGTTAGACGTACAGTTTTAGGACCTATCCCTAATTCCTTAACTCAGTCTGATCCCGTCTAACAACTGTGCGTGTTCAGCATCGAAGGAAGAGACCAGGGTTTGCGAGTTACTCCACAGATGATTTATTCTAGATATTGATCCTTACAGAGCTCCGGGCCCCCTCCCAATAATAATAAACCAGCTGCGCGTCGTAATGCACAGTGGAGGATGAGAAAGACAACGGTCCACACCCGCGTTTGCACAGTTATAGTTAAACAAAAATGAATATTCATTCGCTGATTCTAATGATATGCGGACTGTCCCACGATGATTCTAGAGGGGTGTCCTCTCCTGAGATCTGCTTGGCCGCGAATCCACGTCTGGTCTGGTCGCCCTCTCCGCAGGAATTCCTTTGTCTCTGGTATCATCTGGACCATCGCCCTCTCCGCGGGGATCCCTTTGTCCCTGGTTTCATCTGGACCACTTATCACCGGGACCACTTGTCACCTGGACCACTTATCACCTGGACCACTTGTCACCTGGACCACTTATCACCTGGACCACACCTCGAAGCAGAAACTCAGACAAAAGACCTTTTGTTCATTGTGATTGAGTTGAGAACAATAGTTTTAATCCTACTGTGGTACTATATCAAAATGAAACAGCTACAATAAAATGAAGGAATAAAATATGTCATATTCTTCACACTGTATGGCATCATTCAATTGATTTGCAAACTTTGTGCAACGGTCAATATTTGGGTCCAGCTGCTCGATCTTTCTGTTTATAAATGGTACTGATGGTCGAACGATTCAAGTTGTATGACCGTGCAACGCTCACCACTCTCACGCGCATCAAGCTTTGTTATTATTGCCACTCATTTCAAATGAAATGGCTTGCCTCTTCCTTGCAACTCCCTCACTAGAAGCATTTCGCTTTTCACCAACCATATTGAATAATGGCTGCACGAAATATTTCATGGTAAAAATGAAAAAGGTTCTTTGCGCACTGGAGATACGTCATGCACTTACGCAACTTACGCTACTTACGCAACTTACGCTACTTACGCAACTTACGCAACTTACGCACTGCAACGAACTGGGCAGAGGAAGGTGGATGCTGGGTGAGCTGAGCGCTCACAGCGCCAGGCATCGGTCGGTATTAGCGGCGGAAAAAAGCACTACGCGCAATACAAAATCGAACTTACGAACATTTTTCGACATAAACGCAATTTGCAGACATGTTCGTATGTACCGTTGTTCATAAGTCCGAAGTTCGTAAGTAGGGGAGCGTCTGTACACATAGATGTACATACATACATACACATAGATGTACATGTATACTGTGAAATATGAACTGCATTCTTATATTTAATCTTGCACTTTTATGACTTTAGTCACTAGAATAGAATTTTTACTGACACCTACAGGTCAAGGCCTGTCATCACTTTGTATATACACACCCCTTTTTCTGGTCCCGCCTCCGCCTAAACTTCTATTAAATACTATAACCGACCAACTGGACGGCGTATCTGGATGGGAGGCCTCGAGGTGGTCGCTTGGCTCTGTCGAGCGCTGACCCCTTCTTAGGAAGGGTGGGGGCTAGCCAAGGGGGCTAGCCAAGAACAAAGGAAGCGGACCGAGCGGCGACCATTTTGAGAGCCATCGAGATGGGGCCTCCTGTGCAGATAACCTCCATTCGGCCGGGAGCTAAAAACTACCACGTGTTTGCTGCTTCCTCTGTATGAAAATCATTGTCGAGGCAACACAGCTTTGACATTTTGGTGCCTGAAACCCGAGATTCTTCTCTGCTTTCCGGCCACGGCAGATCGACAGAAGGATGGATGGCTTGACGTCGGCTACTCCAGCCTTGAGAGAGGGCGATCTGGCCTGCTGGCCCGGGAACAGATTACGAATTATCCTTTCGTACAGAGGAGGCACCAAAAAACGGTAAAGCACTTTTTAAAATTAATTTGTAGAATCTAACCCACCAAGTCCCCGTTTCCCTTCGAGGATGGGAGATGCTTAAAAAGAAAAGTTGCGTATACTCTTCTCTGTGTGTCGGAGATTCTTCTTTCTGTGTGTCGGAAAGACATTTTTCTGTGTGTCGGAATTATGTTTTAATAGTATACAGCACGATAAAAGGCTGTGTGTCGGCCTCTGCCTGGAAAGCAGACAAAATGGGAGGTAGCGCCTCCCCGCGAAGGGACTTCGAGGGTTGTGTTAAAAATATAGAAGAAATATATTGTCATACAGTGCCAAGATAATGAAAGAGCTCGATATAAAGAAAAAAAAAGAAATAGAATAAAACTATAAACGCATGCAAGTAATCTTCATATGAATAGATATATAGATATATATAAGTACGCTATGACGCGTTCATAAACGATATAAGTATGATTGCCGCGAAAAATAGGAGTTTAATCGGCGAAAAAAGAATATTTAGACGGATAAAAATAAGTATTTAAGAGAGGGTGAATTGGAACAGGATGGTGGGGGGGGTTGAAAAGCAGACCACATGTGAGAGGAAAAATGGCCGAGCCCACAGACAAAGAGAAAAAATGGCGGCGAGCCAACTGAAGTTAAAACTGCCTTTCTTTTCCAGCCCACGTTCCACTAACCCAGGAAGATATATATATATATATTAGGCCTGTTCAGAAACAGTGCCCCCCCTTGCTCAGCCCACTCCTCGTGCCAGGCTCCACTCGCAGGGGCCGGGAGCACGAGGGGGGGGATTGGGGGACTGGAATGCAAGAAATCTCAGGTTACATCTCACATTCCACACGATGAGCAAGGAGGAGGAGTGATGAAGAGACATGAGCAGAGAGAGTAATAGAAAGAAAAGAAGACAGTTAGAGACAGAAAATTGACAATATAACATATTGGTGACAAATTATGGGTCCTCTAATAAACACTGAAATTTATCATTAGGAAATGATTAAGAAATTGCTAAGTAGAAGGTTAGTTTCTCTACATTTTAATCGTGGTAAGAGTGAGCTACAAAAAATGGCTCTTATATTAAATAAACACAATCTTGGAGCAGAATAGCAATTCAACAAGTGCAATTTAGCTATCTTAGCAAATAGAGAGGGATTTGCGATTTAGACTTAAGGATTAGGAATCATCCAAATTATTAATGATATCAAACATGAAGACAATGCAGAAATGGCATTGATCCAAATTATTAGGTAAATTGTAGCTGGCAAGTTTAGATAAAATAATTAATTTAGGATAGGCATAATTTCGCTGAGATGCAATAAACATCATGACTTGTGATCAGTGCACGGATGGCAATTCATTGTTTTGCCCATCAACAGGTGGAATATGCTTTAGCGTGGTTCATATTAATGACTATTAGAATATTAATTGCATTAGCATCAAACAGTTGATGTCAACCAAACAACATTGACCTATTTCCTTTTAGAATGACTTGCCATGACACAGCGAAAGGTGGTTAGCTGCCAAGAAGCCCCAGGACTGGGGATGGCGCTATTCACCAGTGATAAAAAAAATTTGCAGACCACGGATGTCTGAAAATGAGTGAGCGTGAATGGTTGTTTGTCCTTTTTGTGTTTTTGATTGGCCGACCACCGAGATATGATCAATCAATTAGGTATCAAGGTGGAAAATGATTTAGCAAATTGGAATCGATTTCGGAATTTGCCAATAAGCCGTTTCACGGATGGCAACGCCAAATTATGGAAAAATATTTCGTCCAAGGAAATTTTTAATGAAAAAAGCAGCAGTACTCCAAATGTGAAATTTGAAGTGGAGAAACAAATCTGCTATGCGAAATTTAGGAGCACTGAAAAGACAGTGCTTGATACGAAATTCCAAAGTACTATTGATTTATTGTGATAATGGCATCCAAATTGTGTTAACAGAATAATTGACTGAATTGAAAAAAAAAGGTTCCATATTTCGTTATGAAGTCATTGCGCCTACATAACGAGGTCAACCGGACAACAAAATATGGACATCCTATTAAGTAGACCATACCAAACGCCATTATTCACTACACGATTGGAACTAGAGGATGAGGCTAATCTGGCTATCTGCATAAAAGAAAAAACTTTAAAGGAACACACTGAATTTGGGTTAGCAGGAGGAGACTGTGCTTCCTAACAGAAAACAGACTGGACCAACGGCGGTCCCGGGAGCCTGGGTGCTCAACACACGCGTTCCTGACCAACCAGCAAACATGAAAATAGCGGGATCCATTTTGTGCACTATAAGAAGGTTCTCTCAGTTGAAACGTTTATAGGAGACAGGTAAGATAAACTTTTTGACGTAATCAGACGAAATGGCAAGCACTCAAATATTGATTGGAGAGATTATTGCTCGGGGAGCGATGCTGTAAGCCATGAGGAACTTTTTATATTGGTTTTATTGTCTCCATAAAAAAAAAGTGAAAGCGTTTCAATTGAGACTAAACCTTCTTATAGATAGTTAAAGTAAACAATTGAGATTAGATCTTCTTACAGATTTTTAAAGTAAACAATTGAGACAAATCTTCTTACAGATTTTTAAAGTAAACAATTAGAGAGAAAATAAACTACAATGGATAGAAATGTTACTAGATTTTAATTTTATGCCTGACTATTGAAAAATATTGATTAAGAAAGTTTTATAGGAGATGATTGACAAACTCCAAAGACAATTGAATGTTACATTTGATAAAAAGACTACTAGATTGGGATATTTTGAATTTCAAACAACTGAGTTAATATGCAACGCAATACACATTGTTAAATGAATTGGGACTTGATTAGTATGCATTTTATAAGTAATGAGTTTTAATTGCTTTAAAGGATACAATTATGCTAAAATATTAACCTTGACAAACAAGGGGTGATTACAATTTAGTGGGTTCAATTATATTCAGAATTATAAATGTGTGCATTTTGTTTCTGGAATATTAATTGATGTGAATTTAACTGTTACAGAGAACGGGAAAGCTGTTTTCCTGGGGAGAAAGCACCCTGGTTTGCTTTTTGTGTTTTTCCTAGTTTTAAGTATGATTAGTTAATTTGTGTAATTAGAGGAAAGGGAAAAACAAATATGGTTCTTGATCTTAACAAAGAAGCAGTGATCATAATAGAATACCAGCTAGCATATTTGATTTTGACTGATAAGGCATTTAAATTTTCACAAACTATAGTGATGGAATAAGTAAGATTGTTGCAATTTTTGTTCATTGGGGTATAAAGCCGAACCAAATAGCCGTAAGCAAATGTTAAGCACGTGTTGAGGACAACGACAGAACACAGCAGCTAAAGCAGCAGCGCAAACACTACACAGCAGCATACACAACAACAAAACTGAGCCGATCTCAAGAACAGTCAGCAGACGAACTGTACAAAGCTAAAGGCCTACCGTGCCTACCAAAAATTTATTCCAAAATTGAGCCATAAATGTCTCAAAAGGGAGGAAAAGATATGATGGACATCGAAATACCTACTTTTAAAATTTTTGAAGGAACTGTTTAATTTGTTATTTTATTGATCTGTAAAGAACATGGGATCTCCAGAATCATCTGGAGTAACAATGGAGCCAATTTTGCAAACAGCATAGTGCAAAACATGGCAAAACACCTAAGTAGAGCGAACAAATGGTACGATAAAACCAAGGCTTGAGAAACCATGGGGGAGATAAATAAGCCATGGCCAGAACGCCTAACACTGGCCAAAACGTATATGAAGATAGTACCAACTAGCTCGGGATTAACAACTTTTGAGATAGTTCATGGAAGACCATTCTAACTTCCTCTATGGGAAGAGTAACCATGACGAGAGACTAAGGAAGGAGAGAAACTTATCCAAAGAACATGTAAGCTGCCGTGATCTTTTTGTCTATCTTGCAGGAGGTGGTGTAGCCAGGTGACTGGATCCTGATCCGAGTCATAAAAGGAAGTCCTGGTTCTCTCCACGATGGGAAGACCCATTCGTGGCCCAACTCACCAACCTCCACAGCAGCAAAGATCACTGAAAAGTCAAAGTCGATTCACCAAGGTCGGTTCAAGGTCGTTCGAGACAGGTGACTCTGAGTGGACCAAGTCGGACGGTGTCAAAACCCTTGTCCGTGAAGAAACTCATCTGACGTCTACTCACCTGCCACGAGCACCCCTCACTTAACCCTGACCTCCCATAGACTTTGCACCTCTATACAGAAGCCACAGTGAAAGCTGTTGCCACCCACATCACAGTGACTGGACTGTCAGTGACTGCACTGTCAGTGACAGCCTGGGCGTGTCTGAACGCCCCGCCCACAGAGACTCGAGTTGGAAAACAAGTGCAGGAAACGTCCTGCCTCATCACTGGAAAGGCAGAGTCAAGCGGTCCGCTCTTGGATGGGGACCCAACCTACATCAACATCGGGGTTCCCCGCAGCATACCAGATGAGTATACACTCGCTGACCAAATTGCACGACTCCAGAACAGGACGGAGGAAGGGTTTGCAGCCATCCATGAACAGAGCTGATGGCCTTCCAGAACAGAATTGCTGTTGACATGCTCCTGGCAGAGAAAGGTGGCGTGTGCTCCATCTTTGGCGACCAATGCTGCACGTTCATCCCGAACAATACAGCAGCTGACGGGAGTTTAACCAAGGCCCTGGAGGGTCTTCGATCCCTCAACAGCAAGATGAAAGAACAATCTGGAGAACTACTATGAAGAAGACGTGTGGTATAATTTCATGGTGTTCCAGAAAAAACTGATTGTTGCGAATGAAAGTTGTTATGTGTGTAGCCGTATACCCATTTCCACAGATCCTGACATCCTGAATTCACTGGGTCGAGGCGTCACATTTAAATCTGCAGTCGTGCAGATGGTCTAAGATGCATTCCTTTTAAGGGGAGTGAACATAACAGTAAGATATCAAAATCAGTGCAAAATCAGTGCAATTCAAACCACGTGATTCAATCTGGGGCGATGATGTTCCTGTTGACCAAAGGTTGTGGTCCACCCCCCCCCAGAAAATCATGTGTAAAGACATTGAGCTGTTACATGAGTGTTCATTAACCAAACTGTCAAGGCCCTACAGGGTATAGCAGATGATTTAAAAGCCTTTAGGGAAGTTGCAGGACCAATAGTCCTGGATCTGATAACAGCCAAAGATGGAGATGTGTGTGCCATGATGGGAGAACACTGCTGCACCTTCATCCCAGATGAAACCAGTACATTACTCGTGCCGTAGCTGAAATAAAGGCCCTAGTCAACACCATGGCCCAGGATCATTCAGCCGTAGGTGTATCATTGTGGTCATGGTTAATAACCGGGTCATGATTCTCAATTCTGTTTAAAAATTGCAACCTTGCGGTTTTTGCTACTGTTCTGTATTTTCTATGTGTGTAATCCCCTGTATGAAAGTTATGATTCAAAACACAATCCAGCACACGCTAGTAGCTTATAGTGACACAGTATCACCGCATGACAGACCATACCGGAGATTATCGCATTCTTTCGAAGTGTGACGAGTCCTCTATGCAAATGTGTTTGTCTTGATTTAAATATTGGGTTCGCTCATTAAGAGAGACGTAGAGGAATTTTTACCACTGATTACATCATTTCTCGCCTCTGCTTTGACATGTGATTTTGTTATTTTCCATACCCTGTTGAGTAACTGTCAATGATATTTGTATTCTAGAACCTGGAGGGGAGGGATACAAATTGATATGTTTAATGAAAATTCTTTCAAGTTACAACAGGGGGGAAATGTGAAATATGAACTGCATTCTTATATTTAATCTTGCACTTTTATGACTTTAGTCACTAGAATAGAATTTTTACTGACACCTACAGGTCAAGGCCTGTCATCACTTTGTATATACACACCCCTTTTTCTGGTCCCGCCTCCGCCTAAACTTCTATTAAATACTATAACCGACCAACTGGACGGCGTATCTGGATGGGAGGCCTCGAGGTGGTCGCTTGGCTCTGTCGAGCGCTGACCCCTTCTTAGGAAGGGTGGGGGCTAGCCAAGGGGGCTAGCCAAGAACAAAGGAAGCGGACCGAGCGGCGACCATTTTGAGAGCCATCGAGATGGGGCCTCCTGTGCAGATAACCTCCATTCGGCCGGGAGCTAAAAACTACCACGTGTTTGCTGCTTCCTCTGTATGAAAATCATTGTCGAGGCAACACAGCTTTGACATATACATACAGTAGGTCTTAACTCAGCCATTTGTTTTGTTAAAGAGCCTGACAGCTGATGGGAGGAACGATCTGCGGAAGCGCTCTTTACTGCAATGAGGGTGCAGCAGTCTATTGCTGAAAGAGCTTTGAGGGACTCCACAGACTCATGCAGGGGGTGGGAGGTGCTGTCCATGATGGACATCATCCTGGTCAGCATCCTCCGCTCTCCCACTTCCTCCACAGAGTCCAAAGGACAGCCCAGAACAGAGCTGGCCCTCCTGACCAGCTTATTCAGCCTTTATATTTTTATTTGTTCTAATTCGTCATCTATTAAGAGAGTAACAAATAACTAGTTGTTATAATGTTTAATAAAACTAAAATAAGACAGATTTCGCGGAGGGGATAAAAAGAGGGACAGAGAGACGTTTTGCACGGCAACGTACTCGTAACACAACAAACTAATTTAAATAAACTTGGATTACGATACAGACACACTTAAAAATAAATTTAATCTAACTTTACACTAAATTTAATTCTAATTTTGTTTAACATTTTTATACCTTTCTTCTCTCGGGTTGGCTCTATTTGCCCCGCCTCCACCCTGACTTTCTGTTGGGTCTGTAAAACAGCTGACCAATATCTTCAGGAGCAGGCACAGAAAAAGTGAGACCAATTTGAAGGGAGTAAGTTTATTACCAGACTGCAGGATGGGGAGAGCACGGACAGCTAGGCTAGGTGATTCACAGTCTTTTCCTTGCCACAACCCCCAGTACGAACCAAATTTGTCATAGAGGCTTTGGAATGACACGTTTAGACATGTTCAGGGCAAAGTCTCTGTGACACGGATGAAGGCTGTGACACGGATGAAGGCTGTGACACAGATGAAGGCTGTGACACAGATTAAGGCTATGACACGTATTGAAACCTTTTTTTGTGTTACTCATGGCAGTAAACATGTTAATACACTTCACATTTCCCCGTGTAGTAACTAAAATAATTTGTATTAATCACATCAATTTGTATCCCTCCTCTCCAGGTTTAGAATACAAACATCATCATCAGGTACTCTTCACGGGGTATGCATTGTTGCATGTGTATACGAGTTTGCATTAGCTGGGTTTCAACAATCATGGTACGTTTGACTGTGGCATTAATGGTACATTTGATCAAAGCTGAGAAGCAGGGTAAACAACAGGTTAGGATAACAAGCACGAGAGCAATAACAGCTACGAACAGTATTAGGGCTTTCAAAAGAGTGTGTCCATGAGCCAGAGAGAAACCAGTCAAGCCATCCTCGTTGTGGAACCGGATATCTTGTCATAGCGTACTGTATGTTCTTCATAGTTTGTAAGGCATCATGGACTGAGTAGGATGAGTTGGCAGGGATGAAGGTGCAGCATGAGTCTCCTACCATGGCACCCCCCCCCCTGCTGTGCGGTTATTCTGTCAAGGGCAAGGCGGTTCTGGATAATCATTTGGGTTATGGCGGTTATTTGGGCTTCTTATCCTTGTTGTAGTTGGAATGATGCGTTGACATACGCCTGGAATCTGTAGTCAATGGTTTCCAGACGTAGGGTGTTATTTGCTGGTCCTACCCAGGGGAACAGAGCCATCAGGATTTTGAAGGAGACTGACCAGTGTTTGTGTTCGGGGGGGACATCCGAGCCCCACACTGGATCATGGGGGCGGGAATCAAGGCTCCGGCATTGACACCTGGTGGGTAGACGTGGGTTGGCGTCGACTGTGGGAATCAAATCTGTTGTAAGGAAGTATGCATGGTCGGAGACAGATGTAGGGAGACAGAGGCCAGTTGTATTGGAGGGATGATCATATACACTTGCCATCCGCAGAGCCACCATACTTGGTCCAGTATTGTCGATGATTGGGAAGGGACTTGTCTGATCTCGGCGCACCTGGTGACATGAACTTGGTCTAAAGGGGTCTTGGGATCTGGTCCACTGGATTTGAAACAGGATGGAGATTGTTGCACCAGACATACGTTGCGGGATTGACTGTAGTTGTTAATGGCAACGCGACCATGGTATGTAGGTGGTCGAACTTTGCCGGACAGGATTCTTCCGGATGACCCAGGATACAGTTGTAGGTGTGGTTGGCAAGTTCTTTGCTCTGGAGGTTGGCCCATAGCTGTGGTTGTGCTAAGGCAGTGGGAATGAGGGAACAGACATAACAACTCTCATTGGTTGTGGCGCAGGCTGAGTGCGGTGTATCTGTACTAACTGTTCCTCATCATCGGGTGGTAGTCGTTTTCTTCTTAAGTAAACATGTTAATACACTTCACACTTTCAGCTGCAGTTTTTAAAAGGAACCTATCGAGGGTTAATTGCTTTTGTCTTCCCTTCAAAATATTCTGAAAATTATGCACACAAATGTCCTCACAATAGGATAATGCACGACCACTTGCCAACGGTAAGTAGTATACTCCTCTCGTATTAGCGAGCAAGCTCAGCCACGTGTACACCATTCTGCACTTACTAATGGGTAAAAAAACACTCAAAAAATGCAACGCTCCGCCCAGTGCTCGTAGAGACATTTACACGAGGGAGTTGCGGCGAGATGATGTTCCCATAAGCTGTATGCTCGTATATCAAAATTTTACTCGTATCTCATGGCTCGCATGTCGGGGCACTTGTATGTCAATGTATTACTGTATTGTCATCAATAGTTTTCAGTTCCCAACCTGGTTGGAAACAGCAAGAAAAATATCTTTAGCCCTGGGTCAAAAGTTTTATTATAATAAATAAGAGTTTAGCAAAAAAATGCAGAGTGCACCAAATAGGGGCTTGCTTTAGCGTTTTTAGACAGAAAACAGTTGTTATGCTGTGCCCAGTGGGGATAGTACCTGCAAAGAGATGGGCTGCCGAGATAGTTTAGTTTTAAATGAATATCGTACTCATTGGGGCAACTTGCCGTGTAACCACAATCTTCACAGACGAAGATTTTTGAACGCCTCTGTCGGTAGGCATACTGTTGGTGAATGCCATGAATCTTCCTCAGATGAGACTCCAGAGAGCAACGTTGTGTGAATGCCTTTTCACAAAGCTCACACTTGTAGGGTCGTATACCTGCAATTAACGGGAGGTCAAACTTTTATGTCCATGGATATGTTTCAAAAACAGATGGTTAACTGTATTTAATAACCATTTTGCACACAACACAATTTGACCAGTGCGCGAACATATCCCAGGTCATTTTAACTATTACCATATAATTACTATTTCTTTTGAGTTGGATGCATCTTATTACAGTTCTACATTAAGTGTGTTATGTATGAAGAAATATAATATTTTGCAACTTTCTTTTCTCCTGCACTACTAGAAATGTTTCAAACACTGACTTTATTTCAATTTAGTACGTACAGCAGGGGTGGCTAGCGCATCGGCCGCACAGCTCTGGGGTCCTGGGTTCGAATCCAGGTCAGGTCCTGGTGTAGGGAGTTTGCATGTTCTCCCCGGGTCTGCGTGGGTTTCCTCCGGGTACACTGGTTTCCTCCCACAGTCATAAGACATGCATGGTAGGCTGAATGGACACTTTAAATTGCCCCTAGGTATGAGTGTGAGCGTAAATGGGTGTTTGTCTCCTTGTGCCCTGCAATTGGCTGGCCACCAATTCAGGGTGTCCCCTGCCTCTGGAGTCTGAAGTCAGCTGGGATAGGCTCTAGCACCCCCCACAACCCTAGTGAGGATAAAGCGGTCCAGATAATGAGATGAGATGAGAAGGGTGGCCAAGTCCGGTCCTCGAGAGCCGCTATCCGGTCTGTTTTCCATATCTCCCTCCTCTACCACACCTGAATCAAATGATCAACTCAACAGCAAGCTGTCCAGAAGCTTGATAACAATCCCAATTATTTGATTCAGGTGTGTTGTTGGATTGGATTGGATAACTTTTTTCATCCCGTATTCGGGAAATTTCATTGTCACAGTAGCAAGAGGGTGAGAATGCAGATACAGGAAAGGCATAGTTACACAGTTACAAGTTAGACAGTACAGTTGCAAAGGCCGCTGAACAACGAAGCAAAAGCACAAAGTACAAAGCAAAAGTACAAAGCTAAAGCACAAAGAACAAAGCAAAAGCACAAAGTGCAAAGCAAAAGCACAAAGAACAAAGCAAAAGCACAAAGTACAAAGCAAAAGAAAAGTATATGGGATCATTAAGAATCGATAAATCAAATCATTAAGACAGAAAAGCAGCAAAAACACAAAACGAGCAAGAGCGGACGGAGCTACCGGCTGCCACTTGAGCGGCGCCATCTTGGTTGCGGAAGCAAAAACGGATACAGACTCAAGAAAAAGACGTTGTAGAGTTGGATAAAACTGGAACCACACACAGGAAGTCTTCCACAACATGGGGAACTTCTGCAGACTGTGACTGAGGTAGAGAATATGCAGTCACTCTTCCAAGCTTATCCGCACAGTTCTACAGTATGGAATGGTTGGTCTGAAGCGCCGCTTCGTCTCCTGGCACTTTTGTCCAGCTCCGAATTTCCAGCGGCATTGAGGTGTTGCTCCTTCTGCTGCGTATTGTTAGTCCCATGTGTATGACAGCGTAGGCATGGCTGAATGGTTATAGTATAAAGTACAAAGTAAAGTAAAAAAGGAATATTTCGAAATATTAAAATGTAATAAAAAAGATAGAAAGGCTGTAAAACACAAAAAAAACAAATAAGAGTGGACGAAGCCACTGCCACTGGCTGCCGCGTGACGGCGCCATCTTGGAAAAGAGAGGAGATATGGAAAACAGACTGGATATCGGCTCTCGAGGGCCGGAGTTGGCCACCCCCTGATGAAGAGTTAGTAGAGTTCCATTCATATTTCTATTACAGCATTAAAAGCACATGTAGACTGGTTGGGAGAACTTCCATGACCCCCTGAGAACCCCGCTGGTATAGAGCTGATTGACTGTTCTGCAGCCAAGAAAACCACAATACTCATCCTGAATCCGAGATTCAACTTCCCCACAACCCCTCCTCTCTACTACCCCTGAACAGACCTTCTAAGAGAAGCTGAGGTCTGCCAATCCAGCGGCACTGTCTCTGATCTCCACACGATGTTGCAAAGGCATCTCAACAAAGGAAACTGGGCAGAACTAGGCTTTGCCACTGAGGAGATTTTTCTAAATTTCACTGACTTCAACCCCAGGGATAAGAAAATCCGCCTTTGAGTCTTGTCTCTGAGCTTTGCTTTCTGATGGGAAAGTGTATCAGTGGAGAGTAGGAAGTCTTCAAAGTATTTGGCCCATACACTCACAACATTCCAAGTCAAGGTCAGCAGTGCTCCATGCCCACTAAATACAGTGTTGTTGGTGCACTGCTTTCCCCTCCTGACTGAGACACTGGATGGGGAATCAAAATATCTTTGAAGCTGTCTGGAAGTCATTCTCCATGGCCTTGCCAAGAGCCTCCTATGTCAGGGTTTTTGCCTCAGAACCTATCAGAGCAAAGTGCTGCTCAGCATGCTGGTACCTGCTAGTTTTTTCCGGAGTCGTGCAGGCCAAAAAGTCCCGATAGAACTCCTTCTTCAGCTTGATGACATCCCTTACTACTGTCATCCTTGACCACTTCACAGCTTCAACATTTTCTGCTTCAGTAAATTGCGTTTTTTTATATTAAGTATAAAAAAAGTTCAGAAAAATGTCAAAATCCACGCTGAAACTCGCAAGCGGAAGACAGAGGATAAAAAATGGCATATGTCAAGGCTCCGCTTCGTCAGCGCTGAATTGGGTGGCACTCAGCGCTGAAGAAGAAACAATATTTCACCACAGACGAAGAATGATGCGCCGAATAATATAAAACCACGAGGACAACATCTTGCCTTCTAGTGTTTTGTTGCAAGTGAATTTCCCATTGCACACATCACCTATGGAGAATGACTACGCTGATCTTATTCCAGCTTTGTTTGGATTTTGAATCGCCGATGAAAATGCCTCATGAGCGTCCTAGGACCTCTAAAGCATCCAATGAGCCCAAGAAAAAAAATGAGACATGAAGACAGTGACTGACAAAGTGACATTGCAGCATATGCTAAATGCGTAGCACGCCATTGCGGCATAAATGAATCTACCATACGTTATACCAATAAAGAAGGAGCAAACAATTGGAATACAGTAACGGTATCCTTTTCCAAGGACACCAAGTGAATGATAAACACGATGAATAAAAAAAATGAACCAGCATTGTGGGGGATGAACTGGCGTGACAAGAGGAAATCAACACACTCCATAGTGGTAGCGGTTTCCAACCCCCCTTGAGAGGATTGGTTCCCACACCTTGAGCTGTTCATAGAGGTGAGCCTGACTACATCAAGTTAGAATTTCTCAGCCTCATTCACGAGCTCATGCTCCTTCCCACCCTGAGAGAGGTGATGTTGGGTTTATTCTGGGATGTTACTATATGTCCATTAAGCATTTTATAGGTAATGAAGTTATAATTTAATTTGGGCTATATTTTAAGTAATCACCGAGCGAGCTCAAGGTCACTCTCCAGGGCAGCTGGCTCTAGCTTGTTGACGTAACACCTCACCGTATCCTCGGCTCCAAGGACTGTTTATTGGGAGATACACCTCGACCCGTTACCCAGATGCAAGTTCGCAATGAAGATCTGCAAAGGACTCTTGAATTGCTTGGACTTGGATTCCGGAGCAGATGGCGATAATCGAATCAACTTCCGAAAATACTCGCTTATGTTTCTCAAATTATGATGCTCGGTTCGCTTGATATGGAATTGTTTTGCCAAATGGAGGCTTGTTTGTTTAATTTCCAATGGAGTTGTTTTTGAGTTCCGACCTTAATTGTTATTAATGAATACCTGATATGCGATTATTGTTGCAGTTGTTTTTGACCTTGATGGTGTTATTCGGTTAGCTTATGCAATTGTTTGAATCAGATTACCTTAGATGTTTTGAATTATGCGCGACTAAATGGACAGAGGAGGATGCCGCTCTTCAGAATCATCCTGGACAAGGACGAGTTGGGAGTGATTTTCCTTGCAAGTTGTAGCCAGAGTATGTTAATGATGTCTCCCTGTTTTGATTAAAGTGTATTAATAATAAACCTATCAGGTGACATTGCATGTCCCAAGAGCCAGCTACTGCAGCCAGGGATCAGATCGCCAAGGACCTCCTTGGACCCTTGCACAGGTGGTGATCCCATGGCGAAGGAGAAACCCATGTTGCCTTTAGCCGAGCCCCCTTGGTGCAGAACTAAAAGTCAGACATACTATACAAACAAAGTATTCACATTGCTATATTGAGACTAACAGCGAAAGACATTGTACTAACCACTTTAGCTTCATATGAACTAACGGTAGAAAATGCAATCTTCGCGGTTAAAGGGTGGCACTTCAAAGGTGAAAACTTGCTGGTTTAAAGCTTTGTTCAACAATGCAAACACATAAAAACTGACAGCACATATATGGCGGGGGGTCGACTTCATGTACCGAGTATAAAGAATTTCCATTGAACATTTCAAATTAAGAGGACGCCATGTATAGAAAAGCAAATGGCCGCAGTTACTTTCACATATATCAGATCCTACAATAAGAGCTTTCACGTGACCGCCCGTATGAAAAATCTGATTGACAAAACATTAAATAATTTGGCTTCAAACTTGGTAACATGGACGATTTGCTGGACAAGATGATAGTATTTTGGATCAAATCTTTTGATGTGATTAATTAAACAGAAGAAATATGACATATAGGTTTATACATTTCTTTATTGTAATTTTTAGTTTTTGTTTTATTTAAGAATTCTCATCTCATCTCATTTTCTGAACCGCTTTATCCTTATTAGGGTCACGGGGTTTGCTGGAGCCTATCCCAGCTGACTCCAGGACAGAGACGGAGGACACCCTGAATCGGTGGCCAGCCGATCGCAGGGCACAAGGAGACGGACAACCATGCACACTCACACCCATACCTAGGGGGAATTTAGAGTGTCCAATCAGCCTACCATACATGTTTTTGGAATGTGGGAGGAAACCGGAGTACCTGGAGGAAATCCACGCAGGCCCGGGGAGAACATGCAAACTCCACACAGATGGACATGACCTGGATTTGAACCCAGGGACCCAGAGCTGTGAGGCCGACACGCTAACCACTCGCTCTCATCTCATTTTCGGAACCGTTTTATTCTTATTAGAGATCCAAGATGGCGGCGAGCACGGGTGCAGCGGCTCTGTGCTCTCCAGTTTGGTGTTTTGTTTTCTCAATCCTTTCCATGTACATACACAACGACTGGTGCTGCAACAGTAGGATCATTAACACTCACTGTTCCCCTGGTTTAGAGCTCTTTGCAGTTCGGTGCAGGCCCTTCAATATACCTAGAGAGCTAACGATTGTCAATGTAATGGCTGTTTACATCCCACCGGATGCTAACGTTAGGTACGACACTTAGCCTCCTGCTAGCGACTGTAAACAAACAGCTTGACCATCCCGATGGAGTCTTTATTGTCGCTGGTGACTTCAACAAAGCATGTTTAAAGACTGTTCTGCCTAAGTTTATCCAGTACGTGAAGTAACACACCAGAGGAGATAAAACTCTAGACCATGTTTATTCTACAATCAAACATGCTTATAGAGCCACACCCCTCCCTCACCTTGCTGGATCCGGCCATCTCTGCCTATCCCTCACCCCCTCATACACCCCACTCCGGAGGCTAACAAGGCCACAAATAAAGATAATAAAAACATGACCTGAGGACGCCCTTTCTCAGCTGCAGGACTGTTTTTCCCGCATTAACTTCAGTCTGTGATTCAGATATTTCTTAGGCCAGCAGAGAAGGCCTTGACGGCACACCACTGCATGTACACATACGACTGTACACCGACCCACCAGTCTAACTCCATCATCAAATTTGCCAATGACACCACTGTGGTCATAATCATCTCAGGGGTGGATGAGTCTGCCTACAGAGATGAGGTCAACAAAATGTCTTTGTGGTGTTTGGTGAACAATCTCACACTAAACACCACGAAAACTAAAGAAATAATCCTGGACTTTCCCTCGCCCCACCGGGCCGCTAGCCTGGCCGTCCTATTTAAGAATTACCATTCATTGCATTTGAATGGGTGGTTTATTAGAACATGCATTAGCGGTTGAATTGGTTTTTAAAAATGGACAATATTGTCGCTTATCGGCAAGAATTTATGAGACAATATATCACACAATAAGGTTTTTTAGCCATTCTTTTTCTGGTCTCTAATCTAATATAAAATAATATAGAAATACCAGTAAACAACTGTGTGTGCCTAAGTGATGGGAAATTATTTGTATACAAAAATTTACACATTTTTCTCACCTGTGTGTGTTCGCCTATGCCTTTTTAGGTCAAAAGTATCATTAAATCCTTTGCCACAAAACTGGCAATGATGTCTCTTTACCAAGCTGTGACACCTCAGATGTCGAATCAGAATTCGCTGCAGAGGGAACATCTTGTGGCATACTGAGCAGACAAAGCTGCCAGCACCAGGAAAATTGTGGTGTTGGGCCTGGTAGAATGACACAAAGCTCTTTATTAATACAGTACCTTACAGAGATTTTCCATTATTTTTCTTTTCCTGCAACATTCTTGAAAATGCCTATATTACATGAGTAAACCATTACCTCACCTTAATTTTGCCAACTTGTACCATTATTGTGGGAGTGTAGAAGGGGCTCGGAAGAATCTCTGTGGATGATCCTGAATGCTTGTGGTCAGCAACAATTTCTTTGGATATTGACCAAGGAATTGGATATTTCAATGAAATCTCTGTCCTCCATTCTAAAGTACATTGGTTTGGTATCAAGATTCTATGTTTGCTTCTCGTTACTCACTTTGTGGTGTGCATACAAATTGTCATTAAGACGTTACAGTGACCGACTGATCCCTATGTTCGGCTTAATAAATAAAATTGTGAAAATCTTACCATCTGCACCATTTCCTCTCGACTCACTCAGCTCTGACCTGTCCCACTGGGATGCTTGAAAAGCAGCACTTTTTTTTTTTACAAGGAAAGACCGGGGCATGCTGGAGCTTTTTTAGATCTTCAGTATAGAGCCTTGCACTCAAGTGAGATTTTTAAAGATGCTAACACAAAGTCCTAAAAATAAATAAAACTGTGGACTAGCCAATAAAAATGATCACTGTACTCATTTTTTTTAGCCCTCTGAGAATGCTTAAAGCTCTGGAGTGGTACAGAATTGTTTTGCCCCGAGTGCACCTGTGTTCATTTCATGCGTGTTTAAACTGATACTGTACACATTTTGCATGTCAGGAACTAGAGAGAATTTGGGAGGCTTTGCATTCAAGTGGAATGCAAATGATGATCCCTGACCAAACCCTAGTCCCAGAAAACAGACAGTTCATCATTTGAAGTAAACGCACAGAGAACCCTCCCACAGTCTTTATTAAAAGGTTTCATCATAGCTATTATGCAGAAAAAGACTGTGTGCATGTGTTATGTGACAGTGTCCTTTTGAACTGTTTATGTAAGAGGGGTCGGAAACCCAAAATCTTGAAAGAGCCATAATGGATGAAAAAAAACAAAATGTCTGGAGCTTGAGAAATATTTCTTATAATCGCATGTATTATTGAATCGCTTTCAAATAATGTGTATCAATATTGGTTCTTAGCTATCTTTTGGTTTGGAGACAGGGTTAGGGGTTAAGTTTAAATATATGGAGAAGCTGAATTTGGAGCTAGCATAGGCTAGAGAAATTGAAACGGGAAGTTCATAGAAGAAAACCAGAAGGAACCGCTCACCAACGTTCTTTACCGAACCAGTTGCTTTTAAGAATGGTCAGTACACAAGAACTGTCAATTTACTGTTGCTCCAAAAGATAATGAAAACTACTTGCGGGACTTAAAGTGTCTTCAAGAAGAAGCTTATGACAAGACGTGGGAGTGGCCGGTCCGGCGGGCGTCCGCGCCGGCCCGTGACAAGGCGTGGGAGTGGCCGGTCTGGCGGGCGTCCGTGCCGGCCGTAATGCCAATATAAATAATAGTCACATTTAAAAAGAGTTTCTGCAATTAGATACATTTGTAGAAATTAGCACAATGCTTTTCTGTCATACATTTCACTCCTTCGTCTAGCATTTTTTTTTACTTTTCTCTAAAACAAAACAACTCACTCTGCTTTCCCAGCCGCCTCACCCTCATCAACATTCTCACGCTCCCTCTGCTCAACTTTCTTTGCATTTCCATCGTGCCCTGTCATTGCCATTAAAAACCAAAAATTAGTATCCTCATATCCATCTTTCTCCATTTTATATTGATCACCCCTTCGTTTAGTGCGGATTTTATCCTGCAGGTTTACTATTTTATGTATATTAAGCTGGCCAGCAAACCCATATGTGTTTATCCATAAATTTAGGTGTTTAACGCTTGAAGCGCTTTGATTCTCAACAAATTTCCAATCCTCACACACCAGACGCTGTTTCGGATCGTCTTCGCTAGTGTGGCATGCTAGTGTTTGATTTATTAACGATTGCATGTTGAGGATGTGCGGCTGGTTTGGATTGGATGTGTTTATCGGTGTTCAATTATTGATGCCTTAGCACATAGCTTGAGGCACAGGAGATTTTTAGTCATAAGAGTAAAAGTTGGATTGAAGAAACAACAACGTATCACTGTTGTGATCATTTCTCCCTGTTTCAAGACAAATGCAGGGTGTAACACTAGCTGCCTTGCTATTCCATCTTCCCATTTTGAAACAGCTGTGTAATCAGGACAGAAATTTCCCTGTTATTTTCTATTTTTTCTTTCTCCTTCGTTTGTTTTCTCCCTAGGTTATCACACAATCATACTCTCGGAGCTTAAGTACCGACCGGCTTGGGTACAGGACAACTGATGCCCTTACAGTTTTGTAGACAGATACTCTGTCTATTTACCTGTTAGTGACTAGTATTTACAGGGTTTTATCGTCGCTGTCTCCTGGACGCGATCTCATCCATTCGGAACCCCCCACGAATGGACCTTCATATGAATGATGCACCCAAACTCACACATCCTCCTACGAATGTTTAACTGAGCTCCCACATTCACATGGACTTACCAGCGATGTCTTCAACTCTTTTTGGATAAGTCTTCAACCTTGTGATCCCAGGCGCTCAGTCGAGGTCCAGCCAGCAAAAGGGTCTTAGATGCCATGGCCATGGTCCTTCCCAGATGTCGACTCAGCACTCAGCAGAAACTGCGTGTGACGAAATTGATGGTGTTTCTCCATAAGCTACGTTTACTCGGCAAAAGAACTAAATATATTGGCTGCCAGTATCAAAGGACCAATATGATAGGTTCACCAATAGGCATTCCCAAATATAGGCATTCACAAATGCACACACGAATAAAGAGAAAAGATAATCTTCTGGATTTCTTCTTTCAAGGAGAACAGAACTGCTCATGCCGAGTCCACACTCTGTTCTGGCAGCACATGCTTATTTTCTTGTTTATTAACTTCAAGGAATTAGTTACGATGGACGTTTCAACTCTCAAGGGAGGGGTGGGGAACAGAAATGAGACGTCAATATAGTCAAAACAAATGAAGGTTTGAAAGTCATGTGCAGCCCAGGGTGTTTTGAATCTTCTTTGTTTAGTTCACTCCAAGCAGTCCAAAGTCCAAGGCGTTTCGGTGTTTACCTAAAGTTCTCAGGAGCAAAGCATTTACTTTGTTGCAAAGCAACCATATAATAATAATATGAAACTAAGTTTAATGTGTATGTATGTGTATGTATGTGTATGTATGTGTATGTATGTGTATGTATGTGTATGAATGTGTATGTATGTGTATGTATGTGTATGTACGTGTATGTATATACATGTGTATATATAAAGTTGTGGTCAAATGTTTACATACACGTGAAGAACATGTGTCATGGCTCTCTTGAGTTTCCAGTTATTTCTACAACTCAGATTTTTCTCTAATAGAGTGATTGGAACAGATACTTCTTCGTCAGAAAAACATTCATGAAGTTTGGCTCTTTTATGACTTTATTATGGGTGAACAGAAAAAAGTGATCAAATCTGCTGGGTCAAAAATATACATACAGCAACACGAATTAGCAATTTTGGTGACTTAGAAAGTTCTGTCAGTGAAATGAGCTTCATAGGATGGCCTCTTAAGTTCTTGTGAGTGATTATGAGTGACTACAGCTGGTGACTTCTCTGAGGCAATTTAAATAGGGCTCATTGGATGCAAACGCCCACAAACGCTACAATGGCAAAGTCAAAGGAGCTTAGCATGGATCTGAAAAAGCGAATCCTTGACTTGAACAAGTCAGGAAAGTCACTTGGAGCCATTTCAAAGCAGCTGCAGGTCCCAAGAGCAACAGTGCAAACAATTGTGTGTAAGTATAAAGTGCATGGCACTGTTTTGTCACTGCCACGATCAGGAAGAAAACGCAAGCTATCACCTGCTGCTGAGAGAAAATTGGTCAGGAGGGTGAAGATTCCACCGAGAATCACCAAAAAGCAGATCTGCCAAGAATTAGAAGCGGCTGGAACACAGGTGTCAGTGTCCACAGTCAAGTGTGTTTTGCATCTCCATGGACTGAGAGGCTGCCGTGCAAGAATGAAGCCCTTGCTCCAAAAGCGGCACCTTAAGGCTCAACTGAAGTTTGCTGCTGATCACATGGACAAAGATAAGACCTTCTGGAGGAAAGTTCTGTGGTCAGACGAAACAAAAATTGAGCTGTTTGGCCACAATGCCCAGCAATATGTTTGGAGGAGAAAAGGTGAGGCCTTTAACCCCAAGTACACTATGCCTACCGTCAAGCACGGTGGTTGTACTATTATGCTGTGGGGCTGTTTTGCTGCCAATGGAACTGGTGCTTTACAGAGAGTAAATTGGATAATGAAGAAGGGGGATTACCTTCAAAATCTTCAAGATAACCTAAAGTCATCAGCCCGAAGATTGGGTCTTGGGCGATGTTGGGTATTCCAACAGGACAATGACCCCGAACACACATCAAAAGTGGTAATGGAATGCCGAAATCAGGCTAGAATTAAGGTTTTCGAATGGCCTTCCCAAAGTCCTGACTTAAGCCCCATTGAGACCCTGTGGACAATGCTGAAGAAACAAGTCCATGTCAGAAAGCCATCAAATTTAACTGAATTGCACCAATTCTGTCAAGAGGAGTGGCCAAAGATTCAACCAGAAGCTTGCCAGAAGCTTGTGGATGGCTACCAACAGCGCCTAATTGAAGTGAAAATGGCCAAGGGACATGTTACCAAATATTAGCGCTGCTCTATGTATATTTTTGACCCAGCAGATTTGATCACTTTTTTCTGTTCACCCATAATAAAGTCATAAAAGAGCCAAACTTCATGAATGTTTTTGTGACAAAGAAGTATCTGTTCCAATCACTCTATCAGAGAAAAATCTGAGTTGTAAAAATAACTGGAAACTCAAGAGAGCCATGACATGTTCTTCACAAGTGTATGCAAACTTTTGACCACAACTGTTAAGTGATGAAACAGGGACCCAAATGCGACTGCGGTCAAGTGAGCAGCTGTTTCTCTTTTCGAAGTCAAGTGAGCCGCACTTCAATTTCGTTTCGGTTGCACTCGCTTAAGGTTTTTATGGCAAACAGGCGGAAAATGACGGGTGCGCGTATGAACTGAGAAAAATAAGACGAGACGTCACCGCCGAATCCTACTGCCCGAAGCGCTTGACTGGGATTCGGCGGTGACGTCATCATTTTATTTAATTTTCTCCTTTCATACGCGCGTCCTCCCTTTTTTTTTTTTTTTTTTTTACCGTAAAACCTCAAGGAAGAGGGCATCGGAAATTGAAGCGCGGCTGGCTGGCCTACGGAAAGAGAAACAGCGGATCACTTGACCGCAGTCAAATGCAGGGCGGCTAGCTTGACTTCGTTATTTAATTTTGTAATATTAGTTAATTGAGTACTTCTGGTGCAAAATGGACGACACTTGACGAATTTAGTCTTCATTTCGTCACAGAGCTTATCAGATATCTATCCAGACTTAGGTAATATCTACGGATATGACTACGAAGTGTTTTACTCCCTACGATGGAATAGATCGATAAACTCCTCTTTCAAAATGGAGACCACGGTGGAGAAGCTTGAGTGTATGGTACGTTTTTAATTGGATATGGATCTCCATATGTTCGCACTTTATCAAGCCGTTCAACAGTATTGAGTCAATATTCGATATTCGAGTTTCATTCAGATTGTGTCCAGCTGTCGCAGAGGACGGGCTCAGCAGTGTTACCTCTTGCGTTGAGATGCCTTCATACCAATGTTCACCCATGGCGCTCCAACGGAATACTTTTTCTATTTGCCCATCACCAGAAAGTTTTGTGTTTACACAAATGTTACGTCTCCAAAAATCAACTTCCCTCTCAGCTATTGTTGTGTATCGGCGCAACATTCCAGGATAGCCGATACGAGTAGACTTTACGGACTCGATAAGATACCGCTAGCTTTTCTTGCAAAATGATGGATACTATTGGCGTTTGTTCCTTTTCGACCTCGTACTTACAACGCCACGTGTTCTTTTTTGTCCTGGAGGGTTTATTTGATAAAGACACGGAAAACAGAAATGGGATCCCAGGTCAGTTCTCAGTACATCGTTTATTTACAAGCGAGAAAAGACAAAAACCTTCGTGTTCTGACTCCATTTAAAGGCCCCGCAGTCCAGTGTGGGTTAGTTTTGAATACAGTGGTACCTCGAGATACGAGCTTAATCCGTTCCGGAACTGAGCTCGTATGACGAGATTCTCGTAACTCGAGCGGACGTTTTCCATTGAAATGAATGGAAAACAAATTAATTCGTTCCAGCCCTCTGAAAAAACACCAAAAACAGGATATTGGATTGGAAAAAATGTTTTATTTCTTCTAATTCGCCATCTATTAACAAAGTAACACATAACTAGTGGTTTAATAGTAATAAAATGTGTTTAATCCAACTAAAATTGGGCAGATTTTGCCGACGGGAGACAGAGACGTTTGGGGGGGTGGGGTTCGTTTTTTTCCACGACAACGCACTCGTAAACGGAACAAACAAATTTAAATTAACTTGGATTAATATATACAGACACTCAAACATACGTTTAATGTAACTTTACACAAAACTGAATTCTAATTTTGTTGTAATCTTTTGTTACCTTTGTTTTCCGGGTTGGCGGTTTGCCATGCCTCCACCCTCACATTCGCTATCGTTGGACTGTTTTCTGTTGTATTGCCTTCAAAATATTCCCAAAATGATGCACACAAATGTCCTCACAATAGGATAACGCACGACCACTTGCCAATGAGAAATAGTCTTTAAAGAACGATCGCGGGAGCTTCTTTCCTTAGAAAGAATAACAGGAAATACAATAGTTGAGCTTACCCACGTATTGATTGTGGGTAATGAAGTTTTATTCTGAGAAAGGTTGCCATTGTCTATGGGTGTTGTGTGCACGAGTATACTTCATTACCCAGAAAGCCCTCTTTTTGCCCGCGCGTTGTGCGTTTCCTGGTCGTATGAGAAACTCGTCTGAATTAATCGTTCCGTGCTCGTAGATATTGTTATACACGAAAGATAGGCAAAAAAGACCTGGCTTGGTCGCATCACGAAAATTTGATCGCATGACGGGCGAATTATTCGATCGAAATTTCCGCCGTAAGACGAGAATTTTGTATGACGAGCGGTCGTATGACGAGGTACCACTGTATAAGTGGTTGTGTTACGTTTACCTATCTGGACCACTAGAGTGTAGTAGTGAGTAGACTGTGTTTCAAGATAAGCGTGGGGTGTGTAACAAATACAGTGGTACCTCGACATACGATCGTAATCCGTTCCGACACTGAGATCGTATGTCGAGCTTTTCGTAACTCGAGCGAACGTTTCCCATTGAAATGAATTGAAAACAAATAAATTCGTTCCAACCCTCTGAAAAAACACCAAAAACAGGATATTGGATTGCAAAAAATGTTTTATTTATTCTAATTCGCCATTTATTAAAAAAGTAATAAATAACAAGTGGTTTAATAGTAATAAAATGTGTTTATTAGATGTAAAATTAGAGGCATTTCGCGGAGGGGAGAGACAACGACACACACAGAATCGGAGGGGGGGGCTGTTCGGGGAGACTTTATCCACGGCACTCGTAAACGAACAAACAAATTTAAATTAACTTGGATTAATATATACAGACACACTCAAACATACGTTTAATGTAACTTTACACAAAACTGAATTCTAGTTTTGTCTTAATCTTGTGTTACCTTCGTTTTCTGGGTCAACGGTTTGCCACGCCTCCACCCTCACGTTCGCTATCGATGGACTGTTTGCTGTTGTATTGCCTTCACAATATTCCGAAAATGATGCACACAAATGTCCTCGCAATAGGATAACGCACGACCACTTGCCAACGAGAAATAGTCTTGAAAGAATGATCGCGGGACCTTCTTTCCTTAGAAAGAATAACAGGAAATGCAATAGCTGAGCTTACCCACGTATTGATTGTGGGTAATGAAGTTTGATTCTGAGAAAGGGTGCCATTGTCTATGGGTGTTGTGTACACGAGTATACTTCATTACCCAGAAAGCCCTCTTTTTGTCCGTGCATGCGCGTTGTGCGTGTCCTGGTCGAAACTCGTCTGAATAAATCATTCAGTCCTCGTAGATATAGTAGTTATACACGAAAGAGATGCAGCAAAAAAGACAGTGTGCTACAATGATAAACAGCCTCTCATGTCATTGGCACCTGGCTTGGTCGCATCTCGAAATTTTAATCATATCGCGAGCTAATTATTCGATCGAAATTTTCGTCGTACCACGAGCATGTTGTATGACGAGCATGTTGTATCACGAGGTACCACTGTACTAGACTTGAATGATGGAGATGATGATAAGGAAACATGTTTTTAGCCTGGTTAGCGGATAACATAGAGCATGAACGCAAAAGGACAATATCACGACCAAAATGAGCGATTATGAGATGCAGGACAACAGCAAGCCGACCCACTAAAAGATCCAAGTGAATTTTCCCTGGCGGTTTTCTTTTTTTTTTTTTTTTTAAATGCCTCGTTAATACATGTGCACAAAGAGCAGCCTTTTGAAAATGTCCTTAACCCACCGTCCTCATTTCAGGAGAGCCTCTATTATTTTTCTTCAAGGTGTTTCCCATTCTATGTAAATATTCTGAAAATGTTGCAAAAATGTAAAACTTGTTAACTTGGTTTAAAATGGGCTAAGTTAATTCATTTTTAATTTTTATTTATTTATTTGTAAATGGTCATATGTGAGATAAATTTACAGTGTCTTTTTGTCAGGCTGAAAATAGTCTGCTTGCCAATGGTGAAGATTTTATTTATATCATATTGCACAGCAATTTTGGTTTGAAGGCAAATTTATAGAAATTAAGACGCCTGTCAACATTTCTGCAGGTTTTATTCATTACTTTTTATTGTGTAAGGAGGGACTTGTCTTATCTTTATTGCTCAACAGAACAACAAAAATACTTTTATGATTTTAAAAAGTATTTTTGTTTTTCTTTTCTTTTCTCCTCTATAATCCTGTGATTTATTATATATTATATATATATTGTATTGAATATATATATATATATATATATATATATATATATATATATATATACACCTTTGGATGCTCAGTTTTAGCCAATATCTAGCGGCAGGATTTCTTTTGAAAATACAGCCGAAATGACGGCGAGCACCAAATTAGTGTGCTCGCCATCATACTGAGTGTATTGAAGAACTCTATATCCCAGCAGTCACTGCGCAGTACTTTATCTACGGGAAATAGTAGAGTCTGGGGCTGCTTGGCGTAGTTGTATATATATAATTCACAGTCTAGTTTTGAATACTCTGTTGACGCCAACATCTAGCGGCAGGATTTCTTTTGTAAATACAGCCGAAATGACGGCGAGCACCAAATTAGTGTGCTCGCCATCATACTGAGTGTATTGAAGAACTGGGTGTATTAAGAACTCTATATCCCAGCAGTCACTGTGCAGTACTTTATCTACGGGAAATAGTAGAGTCTGGGGCTGCTTGGTGTAGTTGTCCTATCGACTGATTTATTTTATTTTATCGTGATAACAATTTTAGTATTGGTCCATATATAAAGCGCACTGGATTATACGGCACCCTGTCTATTTTGGAGAAAATTTTAGACTTTTATGTGCGCCTTACAGTTGTGAAAATACGGTATATCATATTGCACAGCAATTTTGGTTTGAAGGCAAATTTATAGAAATAAAGACGCCTGTCAACATTTCTGCAGGTTTTATTCATTACTTTTTATAGTGTAAGGAGGGACTTGTCTTATCTTTATTGCTCAACAAAACAACAAAAATACTTCTATGATTTTAAAAAGTATTTTTGTTTTTCTTTTCTTTTCTCCTCTATAATCCTGTGATTTATGGGTGCGTGTGTGTCTGTCTGTGTATGTAATTTTTTTTTTATGGTGGCCAGAAACGTCTGTCGGATCCTAATAGACCAGTGATTGAATTTCTTCACCTAAGTGTGTAAACTCAACTTTTATTTGTTAAAGCTGAAAGCAGAGTTGAAAAATGCAACAAATGTTCTATCAGTAGACTTCAACGATGTGCTTGTGGATATTTATTACCACCTTTAGAATAGTGCAAATCGTCAGACAGAGTTAAAGATTGAAGCAGAGTTGTGTGGGGACGCAAACTTGAAGGTCCTGAAATACGTTCCCACGAGGTGACTTTCATTGAAGCAATGTATTGACCGCGTCCTTGTATTGAGGAAGTCTTTAAAGTCATTTTTTGAGGAGAAGAAGAAATACAAGTTTCTCTGTAGCCAGACTGCTCTCTACTACATGCTTTTTCTGAGCTATACGCTGGAATTGTTCACAACCTTAAACTTGACACTACAGTCGGAAGCACCCCTAATCCACAAGCTCAGAAGACTGATGAAAGACTTCTCCCTGAAACTGTTCATGAAAACTGTTTCTTTGTGTGACAAAGACTTTGTTGGAAGTGAAAGTGGATTATGAGAAGATTATTATTCAATTTTAAGAAAAATGATGAACGACTTTGTATTGGTGAGAATGTTCGTCAGTACATGAAAGAGCAAGAATGCCTGAAAAAAGTGACTGCCCTCTGCACAAGTGTGAGAAAGTTTTATAAAACTGCAGTGCAATATGTAAAAGAAAAATTTCCAATGAAGGACGAATTGCTCAAACATGCTGAGGTAGCTGATATCAGCATCATCAAAAAAAATCATTCACAATTGTAAGGTATTGTTGGGGTTATTCATTATTATAAATGTGTTTGCAATGAATATAAAGCTTATTAGGAATAGTAATGCTCATCCTAAATGTGTAACTATATTAAAATGTGTTGATCGCCTCCAACGAAGACAAACGCTTACGCCAAGGTCGACAGCTGGTTCCAGCGAGAGATACAAGGCAAAGACATAAAACAATCCACTGAGTTCTTGCTCCGAGGACTGATTACTGGAAGATACGCGTCGACCTCTTCCCCAGATGCGAGTTCAACAGGGAAGATCGGCGAAGGACGCTTAAATTGTTGTTGGGTCAGCGGATGGCTATCAAGCATATTGTTTTAATTTGTGACGCTAGGTTGACGCTTGGGTTGCTTGATTATGGAATTGTTTTGTTTCTTGCTTACGCAAATGGAAACGATAACCTTGTAATTGTTTTGATTTGAAGCCTTAAATAGGCAGGACATAATGCCGCTCTTTAGAATAATCTTGGGTGGGGCGAGCTGCCGGATGTATTCTCTTCTTGCAAGAATTAAATGTGATGTGACTACAGATGCCTTTTTTATTGAAAGCTGAATTGGAAAAACCTAAGGATAAACGTACAATTGGATGAACCTAACATTTGGTCCTTCGAGCCTGTGGTCAAGATACCGGAGCAGAATCCAGGTCGCTTCCGTTCGATATCTGGAAAGACCGTGCACGGCGCTTAAATACCCTTTTCCGGGCTGGATTACTCGACGAGGCGACTTGGGTTCTCGACGGTTGACGACTAACACTCTGAAAGAGACATCTGGTGTCATATCTGGTAAGTCCATTTTTTTTAAATGTGACTCGCGTCCAGGGGACTGCGACACGCGTCCAGGGGACTGCGTTACAAACCCTGGGTATACTAGTCGATGCCAGGTAACGAGACAGAGCATGAGTCTATAAAACTTGGGGCAGTTCGGGGTGTCCTGTACTGTGGTCCGGAAAGGTACAAATATAACTCTGACAGTATATCAAGCTAGGGTATACATTTGTGTTGCGTGTGTTACGTGTTGCGTGTGTTACGTATGTCCTTCCGCGGAAAAAGAAATTTACTAACTGATAACTGAGTGCACGCGAGCTCCATCCAAAGATGGGCAGCTCGAATAAAAAAGCGGCTAGAGACGACGATCCAAAACAGCGTCTGCCGTGTAGAGATTGAAATTTGTTGAAAATCAAAGCGCTACAAGGGTTAAACACCTAAATTTATGGATAAACAAATATGGGTTTACTGGCCAGCTTAAATATGCATGAAATATTAAAACCTGCAGGATAAAATAGGCACTAAGCATAGAAGTAATCTATATAATATGTGAAGGGAGATACAAGCGAGGCGGCTTGTTCCACAGAAAAAAGGAGTGATAAAACGGGTCCGTTGTGTGAAATAAAAAATAAAAGATAGCGCGGGCTACTCGGCTGACGGGGGAGGATAGGAATGTAAGCCAAGAAGTTGGAAAAAAAAAAAAAAACAAGTAAATCGGGTTTTCAAAAATACTATGTGCGTGATTGCCTGGACAAAAAGTCTCTAAAAACAAGGCAGGCCTGCTCAAAATGATTTGAATGAGGATGTTGAGCTAAATTTTAAACCAGAGATCACATTCTTTGTGAATGAATTCAATTGGAATTTTTTGTATGATGCTGAAAGTTGTAAAACGGCAATTAAAATGGTTATTTCCAAGTCCTAGGCATACTTTGTTAATAGTACCTAAATGTACTGTCAATTTAATGGAATGAAATGGCTTATTGCGGATTATCTTGGTTTTATCCTGTCAGCGGGAATATTTTGGTTAACAGAAATACAAAACAGCAAATTAAATGTTTAGCGGGGTTGCCAAAACTGCGTTTTTTTGTCATACTCTAAACTTGCCAAATAATGTGTTGATTGGGGGGAAGCGCTCTGTTTTGGTGCGGCTGATTTGATGGTGTTGGACATTATAATACAGTATGAATGTCAACATTGATAAGCTGCTTCTGCAGCGAGCGTGAAGGTCACAGTCAGCGGCTAAGGGCGCGCTTCCGTTTAAACATTTCAGAATAAGAACAATCATGGTCTGCAAGGGATGCATGGTTCCGCAATTATCTTCGCATTTATTTTTGGGATTTAATAAGAAATAGTTTTCGAGGTGATAGAAAATCTGTTTGGCAAAGATTGATTTGGTAAAAACTTTGGAATTGGGAATAAATACTATTATTATTATTTTATTTTTTTGTCTTGTGAAGTTCAAAGGGCTCTTGATTGAAGAGAGCTAGTTTTGGAGGATAAAACGATATTATTACAGTTTTTGAATGGTTGGTTTGTTCAAAATACTTCAATATAGGTGATTGGCTGGTTTAAAGAAAAATGAATGGAATTTTGTTTTTGTTTTTTTACAATATTATGGCATATTGGTTACAATTTGTGGGTCCTTTATTAAGCATTGAAAAATTGTAATTAGGAAATGCCTAGTAAAAGGTTGATTTCTCCAATTTAATTATTGTAGATTTTCCTTGTGGTAACGGAGAGCTATAAAAAATAGCTCTTATCTTAAGTAAACATAGTATGGGGTGATTTACAAATTATTTTTTAGGTATTAAGAGTTATTTGGTTGTTAAAGAGATCAGACATGAATTTAACAATGCAGAAATGGCATGAGAAATTTCGTGGCATTCGTCCAAATTATTAGGTAAATTGAACCTGGCTGGGGTAGATAAGATAATTGGTTAAGGATAGGCATAGTTTCCCTAGAAGAAACATGGAGCGTCTTTAGGTGCACAAAAGACTTTCCTTGTTTGACCTGAAGGGGGCGTATGCTTTGGTATAGGGCATATTGATGACTATTGGGACGTTATTACTGTCTATTGCTTTAGAGGCATACACATTAAGAATTTAGCCCAAACTTACTGCATTGCAATTATGGGGTTAATACACCTGAATGTTACGGTGATAACGATTGGCAATAACAAGCTTAGATAAAGGGGAATATCTACAAAAAAAAATAAAAAATAAAATCTAAATTCAGGTGGGGCCTTTCATGGTGTGAAACAAGTGATGAAATAATGTCTATGTTTTAAAAATAACATCTCCAAATTATAAAATATCAACCTTGGAGAAATGCTTTAAGTAGATGGGTTGACTAGAATGGGCAAAATTCGATAACATTGAAAGGGGGGTAACTTAATGCAGAACAATGAGATAAAGTTTTTTTTTACAAACGGTTTAAAATACTAAAAGGGGGTGTGTGTGTGTTTCAATGTGTCACAACTTTTCCGTTATTGCATTATTGGCGAATAGATATGTGGCATGTGGATCTAATACATTAATTATCTAGTTTCTTCAGGCATCAATTTTGCGTTTCGAGGATCTACTAATGCGGAGTGGATCCAGACCTTCCGGAGTGTGGAGTATTCCTGGTGTCCTCAAGAATTCGTAGGTTTTCTCTGGGTACTCCAGTTCTACTCCAACAAACCAAAATTATGGCTGATTGGGGGAGCACTCAAAGCAAATTCCTTGATTATGAGTGCGAGCGTGGATGAGTGTCTGTCTTTTGTGTTTTAATTGGCTGGCCACCAAGATATATCAATATTCTAATATCAAGGTGGAATATTTCTGAAATCGCTGATAAGCCTTTCAAGGACGGCGGTGGCAGAGTAGGACAGAAACAAAAAGAAAAGAATTTCGCCAAATGAAATTTTTTTTGATTTCTGCAATGGGAAATTTTGGGAACCTGGGGGACTAAACAAAAACAAAAGACTTATCTGGGAGGGCTGCCATTTTGAGTCATGGTAAATTTCATGCCTCAAAAAAGGGAGGTTATATATATTCAATCTATATGCGGATATATGGCCAAAACACGGGCGATTCCCCCTTATGTCAAGCTACAAAAACTACATATCCATTTCAAAGGATACACATGGATTTTATAGAATATGTGTGGTACATAACAGTCCTAAAACAGATTGGGGAAACCTTGTTGCAGAAACTGGTCTAGATTGGCAAGCTTGGATGACACACCCGTGTGCAAAAAACCATCAGGCCTTCGATAAAATTAAACCATACGGTGGGGGCATTACAAATCATTATTCAGACTGATCCGCCATAGTAAAATTAAAATCTGAAATGACCAGAGAATTCATTTCTGCAACGGGGAGTTTCCCAAACGGGAGGCGGTAAGAAAAATTGGTTACTGTTGATGGAAAATGCAGCTATTATAAATCAAACCTGTATCAAACCTGTATAACATGTATGGGGGGCCGACCTCTCTTACGAGCAGTACCCGCGCAAATTACTCCTGATTGTGTAATGGAGATAATGACAAATGAAAATGTAAGCCCCAATTGTGAGAAATGGAATAATGTCTACCCAGTTACAAGAACTTTTCAACACATGTCGCTTTTAAATCATTTTACCTGCTTAAAACCTTACAGGGCATGGTCTGAAGCTGGAGGCGATAAATGAGACGTGGTGTGCCCACGTCCTAAAACCGACTACACCCTGGTACCACGTTCTGACCTATGGTGGTGGTGGGGTCAAAACAAATTATACGACTCCTGCCAAAATGACAGCAGGACTTTGTGCCTTGGTCTCACTGCTATTACCAGTGTCTGTTTTTCCATCTACAGTAGAGGAGATACAATTGGCTGCACAGAAATCCGGTATGATGGCGGGCCCCTCGCGACGGCGTCGCATGGAGAGAGGGTGATCCGACATACATTGATGATGAGTATAAGTTGGCTAATCAGATCGCAGCAGGTTGGGAGTATATTTTTTTCTTTTAATTACTCCAAACAAAATGTTGATTGGATAAATTACCTGCATTACAATGTCAAAAAACTTGGAAACTATACTGAACAGGGATTTGTGGCGATAAAGGAACAATTGGCAGCCACCAGTCTTATGGCGTTCCAGGATCGCATAGCAGATGATATGCTGCTTGCGGAGCAAGGGGGCGTGTGTGCAATGTTTGGAGATCAATGTTGCACCTTCATACCGAACAACACGTCACCCGGTGGGTCCCTCACCCAGGCCATTAGTGGCCTGCAGACCCTCAACCGCAATATGAAGGAGCATTCTGGAGTCAGAGAATCCGCCCTTGAAAGCTGGTGGCATGTCCTTTGGATTTTGGCCCAAATTTGTTGCATTTTCCGTAGCCCTTTTTGCTACGATTTTGACATTATGTGGGTGTTGTATTATTCCCTGCTTAAGATCTTTGATGAGCCGACTTATAACCACTGCGATTGCCCCTACAAATTCTAAATTGCATGAATTATATCCTCTGTTGATGAGACATACTGAGGGAAGCAGTGAATTTCAAGAGCATGGTAATTTCGAGGATGAAAAATATGGCGAAAATGATTTTGTTTTCTGCTTTCAGACCTGCCGAACGAGTAGGGCCTAAGCGGGTAAAATTAAAACAGCCAACGGAGATATCCCTCTCTTCTTGGATTTGCCATAAAATAAATAACGAACATATAATAAAAAAGGGGGGAATGTTGGGTTAATTCTGGGATGTTACTATATGTTCATTTGGAATTAATGGAATAAAGCTGAAAGGAAGTTTTATTAAGGAGATCATGTGCAAATTTATAATATAGGGGGGAATGTTGGGGTTATTCATTATTATAAATGTGTTTGCAATGAATATAAAGCTTATTAGGAATAGTAATGCTCATCCTAAATGTGTAACTATATTAAAATGTGTTGATCGCCTCCAACGAAGACAAACGCTTACGCCAAGGTCGACAGCTGGTTCCAGCGAGAGATACAAGGCAAAGACATAAAACAATCCACTGAGTTCTTGCTCCGAGGACTGATTACTGGAAGATACGCGTCGACCTCTTCCCCAGATGCGAGTTCAACAGGGAAGATCGGCGAAGGACGCTTAAATTGTTGTTGGGTCAGCGGATGGCTATCAAGCATATTGTTTTAATTTGTGACGCTAGGTTGACGCTTGGGTTGCTTGATTATGGAATTGTTTTGTTTCTTGCTTACGCAAATGGAAACGATAACCTTGTAATTGTTTTGATTTGAAGCCTTAAATAGGCAGGACATAATGCCGCTCTTTAGAATAATCTTGGGTGGGGCGAGCTGCCGGATGTATTCTCTTCTTGCAAGAATTAAATGTGATGTGACTACAGATGCCTTTTTATTGAAAGCTGAATTGGAAAAACCTAAGGATAAACGTACAATTGGATGAACCTAACAGGTATACTTCATCAACAGATTCCCATGCATGAAGCCTGACTGTGAGGTTGATGCCTTGGAAGAAGAATTCAGCTGCCTGCAAGTTGAGGAGCTAGGAGACATTACAGTACAGGAGAGAGCAGATGTGCAATAGGGACTAGTAGGAGAAATAAAAGGCAACCCTGGAAACCCAAAATATGCTAACATAACATAGATTGCACTGGACATACTTTTGATTCCCCACAGCAATGCCACATGCCACGTGTGTTTTCAGTGCTGTGAGGAAGATCAGGACAGACTTCAGGATGTCAATGGGTCCAAGCACACTTGAGGCCATGTGCTTGGTAAAGATGGACATACAACTGGCAGGAGCAGCTTGCTATGAACAGAAATATTAAAGGGAGGAGTCAAAAGAGGCCAAGTGTGCAACTGAGAAATGTAGTAGAACTAAGAAAATGTATTACATTTTCATGTGGTATAATATGTGTAGGTCTTTCATTATTCATTTTTGTATTTAAAATGTTGATTGCCACAAATATTTTGACATGATTACATTCACACAAATTTTGTGTACCGTATTTTGCCGTTTAATATACCCGGTGTTGGCTTTATCCAATTGTAGGTTTATCCTTAGGTATTTCCAATTCAGCTTTCAATAAAAAAGGCATCTGTAGTCACATCACCATTTAATTCTTGCAAGAAGAGAATACATCCCCCCGCTCGTCCGGTCAAGATTATTCTGTCGAGCGGCATTATGTCGTGCCCATTTAAGGCCTCAAATCAAAACAATTACAAGGTTATCGATTCGATCCAATTGCGTAAGCAAGAAACAAAACAATTCCATAATCAAGCAAACCTAGCGTCACAAATTAAAACAATATGCCTGATAGCCATCCGCTGAACCAACAACAATTTAAGCGTCCTTCACAGATCTTCATTGCGAACTTGCATCTGGGGAAAGGGTTGAGGCGTATCTTCCAGTAATCAGTCCTCGGAGCAAGGACTCAGTGTATTGTTTATGTCCTTGCGAACTTGTATCTCTCGCTGGACCCAGCTGTCCTGGAGAGCGACCTTGGAGTAAGCGTTTGTCTTCGTTGAAAGCACATATTAATTCTAACTCTAACATAAAAGCGATCAACACATATATATATATATATATATTGTTTAATATAGTTACACATTTAGGATGAGCATTACTATTCCTAATAAGCAAATATATTGATTAATATAGTAAGCATGTATATTATAAGGCTTTATATTCATTGCAAACACATTTATAATAATGATTACTCCAACACCTGGGTATATTAATTTTTTTTGCTTTTTTGAGCCTCCCGTTTGTGCGTCATTAAATATACCCGGATATATTAAACGGCAACTCAGCTTTTTGGGCAAGATTTGTATGGTGTTCATGGGGGCATAATTATAGATACTTAAGTTCATTCAAATTCCAAGTCAGACTTTATTCAGCAGTAAGTAGTAGTTACTAGTCGGACAAAGACTCCGAGTCGCTGTCAGCAACAGACTTTCTCTTACCCCGTCACAGCATAAAGATTGCGTAGTGGATTGTACCTTCCCGTTTGTGCGCCATTTAATATACCCCTGCTGTTTAATATACCCCTGCCGTTTAATATACCCGGGTATATTAAATGGGGGGGTACATTAAACAGCAAAATACGGTAATTATCAATAATGTGTTGTTTGCAGCTTTTTAAAAAATAATTGATAAAATTATCAAAAAAACAAATTTCTAATTAAAACTTGTGCTCTTAAACGCCACTAGGAAAAAATCTCCCAAAATCAGAAAATTCTCTTTACCCATTCTGAAATACGATTCCCGGTTTTTGGCAGTTCTGTTACTTTTATTGTGAAGGTCCCAAACTTAAAAACAACAGCTGACGCGTGAACCGTGAACCGTGGAGGAGCGTTGTCAGTCTTTTATATATCTTAGCACCGGTCGAAGCGGCACAATTTCACCAGGTGGTTGGATGTTTTTGTGAACAAAGGGAATATAATTCAACGAACTGAAAACCATCAGTAAAGACTTGACCATCTTTCGGCTGGGACGCTACACTGAGAAATTACCCGCACCTGCTTCTTCGATCTGCTGACCAATGGAAGGAAACTGAAACGTCAGTGAGTTGCAAGCAAGTGTGTTGCTCAACTGACACGGTAACATTAAAGACTGAACTATGTACTAGCTAACAAAATGGATGTGAATGAATGGATTGTGAAGGTCCCAAACTTAAAAACAACAGCTGATGCGTGAACCGCGGAGGAGCTTTGTCAGTCTTTTATATCCTTAGCACCGGTCGAAGCGGCACCATTTCGCCAGATGGTTGGATGTTTTTATGAACGAACGGAATATAATTAAACGAACTGAAAACCATCAGTCAAGACTTGACCATCTTTCGGGCGGGACGCTACAGTAATACTTTGAGATATGAGATTAATGCGTTATGGGACCGAGCTCGTATGTCAATTTAGTCTTGTGTCAAATCATTTTTTCACATAGAAATGAACTACATACAAAGTGATTCGTTCCCAAACTGAAAAAAACACAAAAACAGGATATTAACAGGATATTAAATAGAACACTGCGGGGAAACTGCTTTGAGCAGCTGAAGAGAAAAGACCACTGACTGACAGTCCGGGTCAGAACCTCAATCTTTTTCAGGACCCACTTTACTCGATCATTCCAGATGACCTGAAAACAACTAAACAGTGGAGAATTTCTTTTTCAAATAATACTATATTATTCTATAATAAATATTTTTATTTTATAATCTATGTTTATGAAATGTTTTAATTTTAATGGCTTTGTAAATAATTTGTAATCTTTTTTCTAGTTTGGGTTTCTCAAAATTCATACAAAACTGGTATACCTTTAATTTTTTACAAGGTTTCTGGGGTAGCATTAGGGATCATGGAAAGGATTAGAGCTTTTACATGTAAAATGTTTCTTTACTTTAAAAAAAACTGATTTGGAATGAATTATTTTTTTAAGTAGAGGTACCACTCCTAATACATTCATTATGTAAAGATTCCAATTTTTAAAGAAACCTCAATCTAAGTAGGCTTTCTTTGCAGTTTTCAAAATCTGAAGCCGATCTGGATGTCATCGAGAAGCGCCTAAAGCTGGAGGCAATCAACCACACTGAAGAGAATGGATTTTCCTGCGAGGTGATATTTAGCTACCACACATCAATTAAGGGAAATGATAGAATTACTAAAGGAAACTCGGGATGTAAAAAAAAAAATACAAAAACTTCATGTCTATTGTGGCTAGCAAGGGCAACTTTAAAAAAATAATGTATTTCCACTATACTTTATATTAATAAATAGACAGACATAACGTTATTTTGAATCTGATTATTTCACCACCTGCAATTGCCTGTCACACAATTCAAAGTGCCGCTCGCCTACTAAATGTAGTTGGCTGGGATAGGCTCTGAGACCTCTGAGAATCCTGCTTCGGGTGACGACCCCTCTTCTGTTCCATATCCCTACCAATCTACCAAATTTTACAGCCCTCCTGTGACAATGAGAGCTAAGCAGATGGTTAAATGTATGCCGACTCCGGCCAATTGCTCCCTTATAAATGATTGCACTTGCCCTTATTTTGCGATGATAAACCTTACAAACACAGCGCGGCACGTATTTTACTCCATGCAAGTCAAACAATGTAGAATAAAAACAAATAACTGTAGACAAGATATTTTATTGACCAAATAAACAACAAACAATTATTTCCCACTTGCACTAAATTTAGTGTTGCTTATTATAAGTGGCAGTGCAGGATTTTCCAGACTTAATCTATTCTAAAGATGGTCTTACTCTGTAACAGTCACTGTCATAATTTATGTTAATTTGCAACAAAGATGTCAGAGTGTGGGCGGCCTGGTGGAGAGTGGTTAGCGCGTCGGCCTCACAGCTCTGGGGTCCTGGGTTCAAATCCAGGTCATGTCCATCTGTGTGGAGTTTGCATGTTCTCCCCGGGCCTGCGTGGGTTACCTCCGGGTAGACCGGTTTCCTCCCACATTCCAAAAACATGCATGGCAGGCTGATTGGACACTCTAAATTTCCTCTAGGTATGGGTTTGAGAGTGCATGGTTGTCCGTCTCCTTGTGCCCTGCGATCGGCTGGCCACCGATTCAGGGTGTCCCCTGCCTCTGGCCCGGAGACAGCTGGGATAGGCTCCAGTGAGAAAGAGTGAGGAAGGCAGAGCAGAAATTTGTAAATCTATTTCATCAATGAAAAGTCAGATAAATTGGGCTTGCTGAGACATTATAGTGAAAAGGCAGATGTCACTGACGACCGAATGCAGATGTGACAGTGGGCGGGATTGGGGTTTACTGAGGCGTTGTAGTGAAAAGGCGGATGTGACTGATGACAAGATGCAGGTGTCAAAGGGGAGGGGAGGAGATAAGGGATGGTTGAGCAAAATCTCTTCAAAGCCATCTGGAAGTTATTTTCCATTGCCTAACCGAAGTCCTCGCATGCCAGGTTTCTACCTCAATGGGTACCCAACAGCAGCCTCCGGAATCCCACAAACTAAAAAGATCAGATTAAAATCATTCGGCTCGACAGTAGCCCTTAGAGGTAGTGTCCTACGGCGGGTTCAGGGGTTACGTGCACAACAGGCAGCGACCACTTCACGGCCTCAGCTCCGTTTAATTAATTTTGACAAAAAGCTATTTCCTCATTTTCCATAAACTACTGACTAACAAAGATGTTGTCTGCAGCAGAGCGCAGTTGTGATGTTGGAGCGACTCGGGGCTATTAAAGAAAAACACAAGGTGTTGCGGACTCAAATGACTGAGGTTGCAGCTGCACAAAAAATGTCAATTTTGTCCATTCAAGACAATCTCAACAGTCTCACGGAACTGGTTCAACATTTTCAACAGACAACAAGTGTCAAGGTAGGAAGATAGCATTGTACTCAAACCAAGTTCGGGGGGCCGGGGTTTGGGGGGTAAATGGTGTCTTTGGAGTTAGCATGCAATATATTAAAATATTGACGCTACGGCATTTTCAAATTTCTGCTTCAACGACGTTTACAGGAGAGCAGGTGCGGAAATAATTAAAGTTACCGCAAACCTCTATTTCAACGGCATGCCGTTCTATTTTTCAAACTTTCCCCCGTAGTGCCGTTCAATTAGAGGGTGCCGCTCCATTTTTCAACTAGCTGGTCAGAATTTTGAGAAGATGCAGTAAAAGAGAGAAACCAGGTAACATACATATTTATTTAACAATAGGCACAAATACAAGGCGATTACTGGTAAGTAATTACAAATTCACTGGTGAAAATCAAGTGACACGTCGCTGTTGTAGGTGTCCTCGCCATTCACATCACCTTCCGCATAAGCGTCGAGTGTCTGAGTGAGTTCACGTTCATCGTCGCCAGCATTGGCTCGTGCATGCTGGAGAAGTTGCAAACCAGTCTGAATCGGGCCGTCTGACCTGAAACAATGGATCTGGCAATCCTTCGAGCTGTCGAGAGCGGTTGGCTCGAATTTGGTGTAGCTCTTCTCGCCATGCAACAACCAGTTCTCGTAGAACTGTCGGACTTTGGCCTTTAATGGGGCGTTCCAGTAGACCTCGGGGGCCTGTATACATTTGGTGCAGCCTCCTGGAATCACGGCCACATCAATATGGAGCTTCTTCAATTGCTTCTTGGTGGCATCGCTAATGTGACAACGGTATGAATCCCAGGCAAGAAGGCGCTTGCCATCTTCTCTTCTACGTATGGACGTATATGGACGTATCGACGTTCATCGCTGTCTTTTTCCCGGGGAAATGATATTCCGGGCCCGATTCTGATGTCTATAAAGCTCCAGTATTTGTATTGAATCAATAAATGCTGTTTTTGGCTGGATTTTACCCCATTTTTGGGCAATGTTTGCCGGTACGCCATTCATCGCTGTCTTTTCCCGGGAAAATCAACCCCCTGGCCCGGTTGTAATGTCTGAAAAGTTCCTGTATTTGTATGTAATCATTAAATGCTGCTAGGAAGTGTATTTTACCCCATTTTTGTGCATTGATTTATTGATTATTTTTTTATGTGTCGCAGCTGTACCTGCAGTCGAGGTTTTATAGCCATAAAATAGTTTTTGAGGGTTGGATTGATTCGTTGAAGGCGCACGAGAAAATGCACGGACCGCCACTGCTTGGAAGACACTAGATTGCTGAAAAGGTGTCATCTTGTTTGGATGGAATTAATTAATCCTGCATCCCCCAAGATGGTGCCGTCATGTAGCAGCCGGTGGCAGTAGCTCTGTCCACTCTTGTTTTTTTTGTTTTACAGCCTTTCTATCTTTTTTTATTACATTTTAATATTTCTTAATACATTCCTTTTTACTTTACTTTGTACTTTAATGTTTTTACAACTTTCTTTGTTCTGTTAGCTTGGCTTCTTTCTGCTACTTTTTTTCCAAGATGGCGCCGTCACGCGGCAGCCGGTGGCAGTGGCTTTGTCCACTTAAATTTTTTTCGTGTTTTACAGCCTTTCTATCTTTTTTTAATTACATTTTAATATTTCTAAATATTCCTTTTTACTTCACTTTGTACTTTATACTTTTTACTTTAATGTTTTTACAACTTTCTTTGTTCTGTTAGCCTGGCTTCTTTCTGCTACTTCTTTTTTGGAACCATTCAGCCATGCCTACGCTGTCATACACATGGGACTAGCTGTGAACAATACGTAGCAGAAGGAGCAACACCTCAATGCCGCTGGAAATCCGGAGCTGGACAAAAGTGCCGGGAGAAGAAGCGACGCTTCAGACCAACCATTCCATCTATTATTATGGGGAAAGTGAGATCGCTCCCCGATAAGATGGAAGAGCTGTCGGCGCTTACCAGGCCGGAAACGGAGTCTAGGGGTTATAGTCTGCTACTGTTGATTCTTCAACTCCAGGACTATTGAGGGACTGTGCGGATAAGCTTGGAAGAGTGACTCTGCATATTTTCAACCTTGGTCACAGTCTGCAGAAGTTCCCCATCTTGTGGAAGACTTCCTGTGTGGTTCCAGTTTTATCTAACTCTACCACGTCTTTTTCTTGAGTCTGGATCCGTTTTTGCTACTGCAACCAAGATGGCGCCGCTCAAGTGGCAGCCGGTAGCGTTAGCTCCATCCACTCTTGCTCGTTTTGTGTGTTTGCTGCTTTTCTGTCTTAATGATTTGATTTAATGATTCTTAATGATCCCATATACTTTGCTTTGTACTTTGTGCTTTTTTGCTTTGTTGTTCTGCGGGCTTTGCGACTCGGCCCCACCCGTCGCGTGGCTTGGTTTCTTTGTGCTAGTCTACATTGTCTTGTGTGTCTTGTGTTTGTCTTCCTTTTGCCATTCTGGATACGACCAGAGCCGCGTGCCGCTTGACCACCCGGTACCTGTCAGCTGCCTCCGGAGTCCCATGGGCCAAAAGGGACTGGTAGGACTCCTTTTTCAGCCTGACGGCATCGCTTACCGCCGGTGTCCACCAGTGGGTTCTGGGATTGCAGCCATGACAGGCACGGACCACCTCTTTTATTGGTTGTAATTTACCATCTACTAACAGAGTAACAAATAACTAGTGATTATGACATTTAGTACTAAAATGAGACATTAATCAGTACAACGGGGAGGTCACGGATGGGTGGTCATTACGTTGATCAGATCTCCAAGGTACTAATTGCAGATCGTCTTAGCGAAAGATTTGATCCAGTCTTATTTTTTTTCGGGCCTGAACAGTCTCGTTTGTACACCGACATCGCAATGTGCCCGCCTTTTTGAACATGCATATCTTACTCTTTTAACAATCATTAGGCTCTCATCAGGATCTTCGGTGTGGTGCCAACAGCCCTGTCTAACATAAATGGGCTGCGACAGCTGCTCAATTAGATCATTTGATCTTAGACACACTTGCCGCAACTCTGGTGCCATTCAGTGCCCTTTGTTCGTAATGAATTCAGCTGCCCTTCATTTGAACTCGGTGCCGATTGACAGCACCACCAACGCAAATTTGAGGATTTGCAGAGCAGCAGCAAAGCATTCTCTCACAGTACTGGTGCATACAAATGCAAATGCAATTGGAGCAAAAAAGTTTGAGTACCCCTGCTGAAGAGCTATTTTTTTAACATTGCTCCATACGAAATTTCTTTTGTTCAGTTAAGTTTGAAAATGGGCAAGCATGGACAGCCCACTTCAGATCATCCCTGTCAGGTTTGCAATTTAAAAACCATACAACCGTGCAGAAATAAAAGAGCAAACACTAATTTCTAACTCGCTCTATTAGGATCCGGCAGCCGTTTCTGGCCACCCTAAAAAATTTCAACTCTCTACGTTGCATGGTTTGGACAAACGTAGTGAGAGAATCTTAACACACACACACTCACACACCCATAAACCATGCTTTATAAGGATTATAGTATAGTCCAGGGTAGATTTCGAGCATTGTTATGGTCGCCCATGCTGCTGGTAACAGCCCATTAATGTTAGGTGATTCAGCTGATGGCGGCAGTGGCCAAGGTAGTTATTTGAGGGCCCATAATATGGAACTGTCACAAACACATCAACTCAAGAATTGTACTTTTTAGGTCAGTTTTCGGAAAACAACGAAAATCTAGCGTAATGTTACATATGAGTGTGACCATGTTTGTCTCATTCTGCATTGCGATTGGCCGGCAACCAATTCAGGGTGTCTTCTGCTTCCTTAAAGTTGGCTATGAAGGGTTCCAGCACCTCTGCCAGCCTTGAGGATAAGAGGAACAAAAACAGTTTGAAAGTATTTTTACTCATGAATATTTCGGAATATTTATACAGTGGTACCTTGAGAGACTGTGTTCCGGGACTGTGCTCGTATGTCGATTTACTCTTATCTCAAATCAACGTTTCCCATAGACATGAACTAAACACAAATTAATTCGTTCCCACCCTCTGAAAATAACACCAAAAATCAGGATATTACAATGGATAAATATTTTTATTGGTTGTAATTCACCATATACTAACAGAATAACAAATAACTAGTGGTTATGATGTTTAATAATAAAATGAGGATTTTTTTTTTTACACAACGGGGAGTTCGTGGATATGGTAGAGAGAGAGAGTCACTTGACCGATGCGCTCGTAACGTAACTTAAACTTTAAATTTAACTTAAATGAACTTAGATTCCGATACACACACTAAAAAAAGTTTTAATCTTACGTTACACTAAATTTAAACCTTCTTGTGCAATAACCAAGGGAAAGAGTGTATTCCACTGCGGCTTTCGGGGCGAACTTCCTGCTTCTCCATACGTATTGACAAGCCAGCTCAGTCACCCGTGCACTACTCGTGTTTTTCGATTATTTCGTGCTTAATATCGATTGTCATCATACGCCTTTTCTTCGCACTACCCTTCATTGCACCGGCTTGCTTTGGATCCATTGTTTTTCCCCTTAATTCTGCACTGACTAATGCAAAAAAATAAAATAAAATGGAAAAAATGCACCGCTCCACCCTTTGCGCGAGGGTGATGCGGCAAGAGAGACAGTGCAGTGAAACCATAAAGCAGCCTCTAGCAGTCTGGCCAACTGGCTGTCTCAAATGCTCATTTCTCAAAATTTGCCTCGTATCTCAAGGTATATATTTGCTTGGCATTTTACTCGTGTCTCAAATTCCTCGTATGTCGGGGCACTAGTATGTCGAGGTATTACTGTACAAATATGTTAACTTGTTTATGTTTTGTTTATATTGTTATATTTTATACAGTTCTGTTATGATACTGCTACATTTTGATTACTCTAGTTCATACTTAACTAAGGCCGTTCTTCATCTAAGCTAGGGGTGGCGAACACGCGGCTCCTGGCCAAAATGAATGTGGCTCTTTGCTTCTTATCATATTTTGGATATGTTCTGTGGCTCTTTCCCTCGTCTCATGTTTCTCTTATTTTTATTCTCAAAACACTCAAATTCATCAGGGCCCATTAAAAACAAATAATAAATTATATTTAAAAAATAATTTGGCTTTTTATGCTGCTTCTGACGTAAGGTGTAGCTCTGTGACTCTCACAGTTTAAAATTTGGGCTCTTTGTGTCTAACTAGTTCGCTACCCCTGATCTAAGCCTTGAATTTCAAGTTTTTATCTTCAAGTGTGAATTTTCCTAACTACACTGTTGTGTAACTAGGACACTACCAATCTTAATAAAATAGGAGAGTGACCCTGCATGTAGCAGAGCTGCCAACTTCTCCGGAATTTCCGGAGTTTAACCGGACAAGTAACGCAAACACCGGAAATCCCAAAAAATTGTCATTTTTTTTAAGCAACCAATTCGGAAAAGTACCAAATTTCCAATTTAAATGCCTTGAAATTAACACCATCGCTCTGGCTTCTGCATTTTACTTACACATTTGTTTCAACTGCACAGTAAACCGGATCAATTCAGTAACACGGGTGCATTGTGAATCATCCGAGTTACAAGTTCTGACAAATGATTCGTCTTGTCCGACTTCAGCGTGGCAATAGATTCGTAATCGATTGCATAGGTAGCCTCTATCGCTTTAACATTATAGTTTTCTTTTTTTCGTAAGGGAAGTAGGTATTATTAAGGCTGACTAAACCAGCAGTCTTTTGTTTAAAAACAAATCCTATAATTTCCGGGGTTGTTCTAAAGGAAGTAGGAGTACTACACAGCCCTGGTAAGTCTAGTCAATATGCCTGCTCGCAGAGCTGCCAACCTCCGTCAACCACATTTCAGGAGTACCCTTGTCCAATTTCCGGAGTTTTCCGGAGTGAATGTGATTCATGCCAAATCTATATAAAATGTAAATAAAAATAAGCGTAGGACAATTTAAATCAAACTGTTATGTTTTTACATTAATTGAAATATTGTGGTTTTGAACAAAGTATAATTTGTTGATTTATTTGCAAATTCAAATTTCCACCACATTAACATAAGTTTTTCAGCTGGTTCAGTGCCAAAGGCAATGCAGTACTCCCATTTCAATCCAAATGTGTCCAGTTCTTCATTCACAGTTTTAAAGATATTCTCACCTGTAGCTGAACTTTCCTTAACAACGGGTACAGATAACAGTGACTTCCTAATTAATCCAGTTTCTGGATGTGTAAATACCACTGGAAAATATTTATCACTGCTATCGTTGCTGCCGTCACTACTTAGGGCGAACACTGGTGAACTATCCGGCAGCACTTAATGGAATCATTCCATTCGTGGCGTTTTTACTTGAACACAATATTCCGAATGTTGTGTTCAAGTAAAAACGCCACGAATTGCATTTCTGCTGTCGTTGTTTTATGTCGCATCTCTTCTTCGCCTGAGTCTTTTCCAAACATCTGGCTGATGGAAGGTTGTCTCTTCGTCAGTTCAAAGCTTTCTTTGTGTCTCGGTCCTTCCACGTGCGTTTTGCATTCATTAATTCCAGTGTGCCATGCTGAAGTTGCACTTGCATGTTGTGTAATGTGCAAATGTTGGTCCTTTTGGAGACGGCGCCAACATGGGATATTTTGTTGAATAAGAAGCAATACATTTCTGCGAGTGTCTGGATTTCTCAAACGTTTCGTCGAGATTTGCAATTCATATCCATTTTGTGTTTATTCCGAGGAGGCATTGAGCAGTGCTGTGTACGCCAACTTGAACTTCCTCTAGAGCAGGGGTCGGCAACCTTTAACACCGAAAGAACCATTTGATCCTGTTTCCACGGAAAACAAAATACTGGGAGCCGCAAATACTTTTGACATCTAAAATGACTTTATTTATGAACACATTTATTAGAAAGAAAAAATATTTTTAAAAAACAACAACTTCCCTTTCATGCTTTGGGGTTCATCCCAGCTGTACACTTATTAGTGTTTATTAATGTTTATTGTTAGACAGTTTTTCTCCACAAATTAGGCATCCTGGTAGGCTACTCTCATCAGAGGTAAATGCCAATGAATCTGCACAGTCATCATTGAATGCTCTATTTTCTTTAGATATTTTTCTTTTCTTACGTTTCTCCGTACTTGGCCTTGCTGCAGTTGAAAGTCCCGAGAAATGGACAGCGTTTTGGCGCGTATACCGGCTTTCAAGAGTATTGTGTATTTTGAACAACGAAAAATAATAAAATATATTTATTGTAATATGTCAAGATCACAATAATCTTCTAATTTAGAACTAAAATATTAAAGAACTAACACAAATTAAATACACTTTAGTTAAATACTTGGTACGTCTTTGGCGCCGTCGTGACTTGGAAACATGGAGGGGACAAGAGTGCAGAGAAGCAGGGACTGGACCAGGGAATGAGTGCTCAAACATAACTTTAATAACTTAAACTGGAGGCAAAGAAAATAACCAAAGACTTGGTGTTAAATTTTACACTCAAATCAATCAACTCAATCCCTCCCTCAGTTGACCCTCACCAGTTTGCTTATAGAGCAAACAGGTCCACTGAGGACACCATTGCTGTAGCTCTACACACAGCACTGAGCCACCTGGAGCACCAGGGGAACTATGTGAGGATGCTTTTCATTGACTATAGCTCAGCCTTCGACACTATAATACCGGACATTCTGGCTGACAAACTCCCCCATCCTCTTCCATCTGCGGCTGGATTAAGAATTTCTTCATCAACCGTCCACAAACTGTTAGACTTTGTCCCCACCTCTCTTCTTCCATTACACTGAGCACTGGCTCCCCTCAAGGTTGTGTACTGAGTCCTCTTCTATACTCCCTGTACACACCAATGTCGTATGTGTACAGACACATACGACTGTACACCGACCCACCACTCTAACTCCATCATCAAATTTGCCGATGACACCTCTGTGGTCGGACTCATCTCAGGGGGGGTGAGTCTGTCTACAGAGACGAAGTCAACAAACTGTCTGTGTGTTTGGTGAACAATCTCACACTAAACACCACAAAAACTAAAGAAATAAACCTGGACTTTCGCAAACGCAGCACAGATCTGGCCCCACTCCTCATAAATGGGGAATATAGACAGGGTCCAGTCCTTAAAATTCCTGGGGGTCCACGGACAAGCTCTCCTGGTCTACCAACACTACGGCAGTGGTGAAGAAGGCCCAGAAGTGACTCCATTCCCTGAGGGTACTCAGGAGGAACAACTTGGACACTAAGCTTCTGGTAACCTTCCATAGAGCCACTGTGGAGAGCATCCTGGCATACTGCATTACAGTGTGGTCTGGAAGCACGGCAGCAGACAGAAAAGCCATGCAGAGAGTGATCAACACCGCCCAGAAGATCATCGGCTGCTCTCTGCCCTCACTGGATGACATTGCCAGCCCTCACTACCTCAGCAGAGCCGGAAACATTGTTAGAGAGGGACCCTTACCACCCTGGTCACAACCTGTTCCAGCTGCTGCCCTCTGGCAGAAGCTACAGGTCTCACAAAACACGGACAAATAGATTTAGGGACAGTTTTTTCCCCCCAGAGCCATCAGGTCTCTGAACTTGCATTAGCACGACACACAATCCCTTCTGTGCAATAACTTCGGGGTATACAATAACAATGTGCAATATCTTAGATTGTGCAATATTTTAGAATTGCCTTGCCCGGACGTGACTTTTTAAATTATTTATTTATGTTTTTACTGGAAACATGCACTTTGTGGAGTAGCACCACTAATTTCGTTATACGCAGCTGTTGTATAATGACAATAAAGGCTTTTGACTTGACTTGCTCAGGGAGGTTGTCTGTATACCCAGACATACGAAAATTTAGAGGGAACATTGTTGCTCAGCACCAAATTTAATCGCAATTTTAAATACTGTATGCCTTTTTCAACCCATTTTAGGTTCACTCTGTGGCTGAGGCAGTGCAGCAGATAGAAGAGGAAGTACATAGGAGTTGCCTGAGGTCAGACAAGGAACTGAAATATCCAGTGTAATGAAATGTAGGAACAACTGACAGAAGCTATTGTCATGTTTATATCAACTTAATTTCATTCATCCATTTTCAACACAGTTCATGCTTTTCAGGGACTTGGGTGAGCTGAAGCCTGTCCAAATTGACGAATGCTGACAACACCTTGGATTAGGGCTAGTTGATCTGGCTAGAAAAAGGTCACAATTTTCTTTCTCAATGTTGTCCGATCTTAATTTTTTATACCCCAAATTCCCCTCTCCCAAAAAATAAAATATTGATCAGGGCTAATAAAATACTTTTCAGTTAATATGATTGATTTCTTGAAATGTTTACTTCAAGTATATTGGCATTAGAAAAATCAGTAATTATAATGTGAATGCCAGAAAGGAAAAGGAAATATTAAATGTAATGTTTTTCAAAGACAGTTGACTTGGGAACAGTCAGGTGAGTGTGGATAGCTCACATGGAACCGACAGGCGTCCAGGATTGCCTACGAGTAACTGGCAGTCCTAGCCGTCGGAAGGCACACAGAGAACGCAGGGCATGCCGCCAGAAGACGCAAAGGGGATGCAGGCCTTGCTGCCGGAAGACGCAGAGGGCCATAGTCACCAGTCGGCGCCCGTCAACGCAGCACCAGAAGAGGAGCTGCCTCCTCACCGTCAGGAGGCATCCGCAAGCGTAATGGTAGTGCCTGAGCAGAAGCATCGCCATCATGGTTGCCCATTAGCACCTACCTGAACTTTGGCGGCACCAGATCAGAAGCAATGTAGCCGGGAGCCTAATGGGAACGGAAGAGTGAAGTGCCGTCCAGGTACTCGCTGTGGGTTTCGGACGGAAGATGCGGGATGGCTGGCGGCCTAGCTGCTTTTGTTCCTGGCTTCAGAGACTGGGTCACGCCACTGTGTCCCAATCAATGAAGGTAGACATAAAAGACACCAGTGACTTCCTGGATCCGTGGTTTCATTAAATCATGCTGTTTGGAAATTGCGTGTGGGGTGAGCGGAGGAATGGACGCAAATGCAGGGGAGCAGGCAGATGCAGGGGAATGGGGTGCTCTAAGGGATTCTTTATTTAACATAAATGTGTTCTCTGAAAATAAACCTTAATGAAAAAACAAAAAACAAAGGAAAGGTTAACAAAGAGTAAAACCAAAACTTGCCACGATAACACGAGTATACATAAATGATGGACATAATCAGACGATCTGACAAGGGGCAGGCAATGACCAAGGGTCTAAATCAGGGGTCCCCAACCGGTCCTCAAGGGCCGCTGTGGGTACAGGTTTTTGTTCCAACCGATCCAACACAGACACTTTGACCAATGAGATTTCTGCAGAAAACAAGAAGCACCTGACTGCAATCCACTGATTGCACTTATAGGACACCATGTTGGTGAAAAGTGTCCTCTAAATGGGTTGGAATGAAAACCCGCACCCACTGCGGCCCTTTGTGGAATAGTTTGGAGACACTGGTCTAAATAGACAGAAAGGGGTTGACGAGACAATAACAAACAGCTGGGTGATACAAGAGCAGTGGTTCTTAACATTGTTGGAGCTACCGAACCCCACTAGTTTCAGATGCGCATTTACCGAACCCTACCAGTTTCATATGCACATTCACCGAACCCTACTTTAGTGTAAAATAAATTATGTATATATATATTTTTTTCAAATTCAACATATATAATTTACTCGCAGCACTGATTGCCCAAGCAATGTCACATGATCATCTGCAGCCAGTGATGGTCAAGCGGGGCATGTTATCGTGAATAGTGTTGGAGTAATTTTCTATAATTATATTAAAGTTAAGTTAACAATCTGACTCCAATTTGCAACCTTACCCGACTGCCACTCATCCAACAATTTGCGCGCTCGTTCTGCAATAGAAAGGTACCAGGAAGCCGACATTTTCACACACGGGTGGATTTATTTCTAACACACAAATCTAAGACAAGCCTGTGGTTCAGGTTCCTCTCAGTCCATCTTTCAGCGTCTCTGTTGCCACCAGTCGTCGTAGTTCTCCTCCTCCGAGTTGCCCAGGAACTTAGTTATAGTCCACAATATGCAAATGGCACAACAACGAAGGCCTCCTGGCCATTCGTCTTTATTTCACGCCGAAGCTTCTCGCGGTTCCGCCCAGTTGTACTTTTCCACTCCAGGGCATCTGCCTCTTTGTTCTCTCGTCTTGGTACCTGCAAACAGTCCAATCTTGCACCCCCCCCCCCCCACATCCTGTCCAGTGACCTTCGCATACCACAGGAAATGCAGGGAGATCTAATGAAATACCTTAAGCTTTAAACTATTATTCCTTCATTCCCTCTCATGACCTCAGACGACTGACTTCATCACTCAAATACCTTGTTTTATTGTTAAACACGAGCTAAAATCAATGGCCATAAGCTAAGAATCAGTAAACAATTAAAAAATCAGTAGAAAACTAAAAATCAGTATTAGATTTCATTCTAGTAAAAAAAATCAGTAAAAAATTAATTCCAGTAAAAATCAGTAAAAAATTAATACTCTCCTCCTGGCCTCAGCTTCCCTGAGGCTACCCCCCATACTCACATCCCGAACTCCCGGAGGGCCACAGCTGTCTCCGCCTCCTGGGGGTCCTTCTGAGGGATCATCATGTACTGGCCACCCGGAGTGCGTGGCCCCAACGTGCGTTCAATTGTCCTGACAGTTAATGATCCGAGTGCTCCTTCATTTTGTTACTTAGCGTACAACACTTTCGCTCCACACCACAGCCAAACATCAGCACGAGCGAGAGGGATTCCTGCTGGCAAAAACACATTTTCATTACACCATGACTCCTGGATATTTCCAATCCCAGGGCCAGTCCCATTTAACTTTAGGCAGGTGAAATTTTGTTGTGCAACATGGGTGTCAAAAATGGGCTTTCTCTTTTCCATTAACAAATCAAGCCATTGTTGAGTCCAGTTCAAAATTGTCACCCAAGCGTTCACCTGTGTCGATTGTTTACACTTCAGATTTAGCAGTAATTGTTGTCTGTGTCAGCGTCTTACCACCATCTCGCTCTGCTTCATACCATACCGTTCCATTCCAGGAATGATACACCATCACTCGTTCTCCTTTCACTCCATTCCTTCTGTCATCCTGCACCATCAACATAGTCCACACAAAGCACACGCCAGCAAGCAAAATAGTCAATAACGTTAAACATTTGCATCGTCGTCGTCTTTGTTCAGACACTTTTGAGTCCAATTTTGATCCAATTCTTGCCATCGTCACATTCCCTCTCTTGACCTGCCCGTCCGGGCGGTCAACCTTTAAGCTCACCATTGGCGGGCACAAAGTCTGGGGCTGGGCGCAACTGTGAGTAATGGTACCACTTTTGTCCTTTAGTTTCCAATTAAAACTCATTACTTTAAAAATGCATATTAATCAAGTCCCAATTCATTCAATAATGTGTATCGCGTTGCATAGTAAACTCAGTTGTCTGAAATTCCAAATATCCCAGTGTAGTAGTCTTTTTATCAAATGTAAAATTCCATTGTCTTTGGAGTTTGCCAATCATTTCCTCTAAAACTTTCTTAATCAATCTTTTCCAATATTCAGGCATAAAATTAAAATCCAGTTACATTTCTATCCATTCTCTTTCTAATTGTTTACTTTAAAATTCTGTAAGAAGGTTTGGTCTCAATTGTTTACTTTAACTATCTTGTAAGAAGATCTAGTCTCAATTGTTTACTTTAACTATCTGTAAGAAGGTTTGGTCTCAATTGAAACGCTTTTCACTCCTTTTTTTTAATGGAGACAATAAAACCCATATAAAAATTCCTTATGACTTTCGCATTGCTCCTTGAGCGATAATCTTTCCAATCAATATTGGAGTACTTGCCATTACAACTGATTCCGTCAAAAGTTTATCTTACCTGTCTCCTCAAACGTTTCAACTGAGAGAACCTTCTTACAGTGCACCAGGTGGATCTTGCACGGACACTCTTATCCTGGGTTGCTCATGCGTGCTCTCCATGATTCCTGTTAAGAAACACCATCTCCCTTCGCCACCCAAAATTAATGCGTTTCTTTAAAGTTTTTTCTTTTATGCAGACATATGATTAGCCTCATCCTCCAGTTCCAATCGTGTAGTGAATAATGGCGTTTGGTACATTCCACTAAATTGGATTTCCACATTTTTCCGGAACGAAATATGGAAACTTTTGTCAATTCAGTCAATGTTTCTATTAACACAACTTTGATGCCATTATCACTATAAATCAATAGTACTTTGGAATTTCATATCATGCACTGTCTTTGTTTTTCCCAGTGCTCCCAAATTTCGCATAGCAGATTTGTCTCTCCACTTCAATTTTCACATTTGGAGTACTGCTGCTTTTTTCATTAAAAATTTCCTTGGACGAAATATTTTTCCATAATTTGTCGTTGCCATCCGTGAAACGGCTTATTGGCAAATTCCGAAATCGATTCCAATTTGCTAAATCATTTTCCACCTTGATACCTAACCGATTGATCATATCTCGGTGGTCGGCCAATCAAAAACACAAAAAGACAAACAAACAACCATTCATGCTCACACTCATTTTCAGACATCAGTGGTCTGCAATTTTTTTTTTTTATCACTGGTGAAGAGCGCCATCCCACGTCTGAGCTTTTTGGCAGCTTACCTCCATTTTGCTGTCCTATCAGCCTAATCATTCTCAAAAGAAATAGGTTAACGTCATTTGGTTGACATCAATTGTTCGATTCTAATGCAATCCGAGATATTCTCATAGTCATTCATTCTTACGACTCACGCTAAAGCATATTTCATCTGCTGATGGGCAAAACAAGATACATATCCCGTGCACTGAATATGTATGATTCTTTAATCCATCTCAGAGAAATCATGCCTATCCTAAATTAATTATTTTATCTAAACTTTTCAGCTACAATTTACCTAATAATTTGGATCAATGCCATTTCTGCATTGTTATCTTCATGTTTGATATCATTAATAATTTGGATGATGCCTAATACTTAAGTCTAAATCGCAAATCCCTCTCTTTTTGCTAAAATAGCTAAATTGCACTTGTTGAATTGCTATTCTGCTCCAAGCTTGTGTTTATTTAATATAAGAACCATTTTTGTAGCTCACTCTTACCACAATTAAAATTTTGAGAAACTAACCTTCCACTTAGCCATTTCCTAATTATAAATTTCAGTGTCTAATAGAGGACCCATAATTTGTCACTAATATATCCCAATACTGTCAACTCTCTCGCTCTCTCTATCTCTCCCTGTTTGCGCAGAGGGAGGGGGCCTTGGGCTGGGATGGTGGGGGCTCTCTTTCTCCCCTGGCTCTAGGTGATAAAAAGCAGTTATGGGCGACCCCCTCTTTTTTTGTTATCTTTGGGTGAGGGGTGTCCGCATCTGTGAAGGGGTGCTGGTCGTGATCACTGGACCGAGCCGGCGAGCCTCATGACCAGGAGACAGCCAAAGCATTCTTTCAACTGCCAGGGTGTTCCAAGAACCTTCTGAAAACAGTAAAACAACGTACAATGAAAATCATCCATAGGTGAATGGTAAGGCCGGAGCGAGTCAATGACTGATTTCCACCGGTGATATACGGACAAGTCCCCCCAGTGGCCGAAGTTTCAGGCTCAAGACGTGACCTATAGATTGTCCCCCACTGTCCACATGTTCATGTTGGTTGTGAACACGGAATCCTTGCACCATTTGGTAAAGTCACTGTGAGGCCATCCAGTCCACATAAGATGGTAGCTCCAATAGACATCAACAAGTCTCTTCCCATCAAATTCATAGGAGCCTCTCGTGCACCTCTATTCAGAGTGTGGAGGCTCTCATGGACCGTAATAATCATCTCCGCCCTGGTAATATTGTCCAGGTGACTGGGCCGGCTGCTGTGGGCCGCCATGGTCCGCCAGTGCCTCGTCCTCCTCCGCGCGTAGGTCGCTGTTGCTGTAATGGGCCATACTGCTGTGCTTGGGTTGCCGTGGGAACAGTTGTTGCGGTTGCTGCTGTTGACTGGGACAATCATGTGCCCCGTGAATACCGCCACACACAAAACAGTTGCCTTGCCTTGTCGGCCTTGTCATGAGTACCTTCTTCCCCGGCCACCAGAGAAAACCACACCCATGACCACAGTGTCCACCACTTAACCGACCAGCTCGGGCCCCACCACAGCTTGGAACATTTGGACGGATTGCTCTATCTTTTCCTGTTTAGAATTTTTCTTTGACCTTCTCGTCATCATCTATAGGTTCTGGAAGACCCTTGACAATAGCTGCTCCAATCATTCGTACCTGATGTCTCATGTCAAGCGCGCAGCTCTGTCCACTGATCCAGGCCAAAAGCCTCCCCCGCCATGAACTTTCTACCCTCACCAGAGGGGGGGGTTAGTGCCACATCTCCAAAAAGGATCATATATCACGCCTCCTCCCTGAGGGCAAAGGGGAAAGGTACCTCCTCTCCCTGCACCAGGCCATGCCCCCAACCACTCATTCTCTCATTTCAACCATTTTTTTTTAATTCTGCCCTAGCTGTGACCTCCGGCTCCTTTTTCCTTTTTTTTTCTTTCTTTTTTCTCAATGCGACGGACAAACGCTTTTGACCCGTACAATGTAAATTTCCTTTCAACGTACAAAATTGTTTCTCCAACTCACATTTAATTTAGCTTGTCTTTGAAAACCTGTGTTTCTACATCTTCACATTCTCATCAATTAATTCCATTCCATTCTCATTCAGCATCTTTTTCCTTTCTTCCTTTCAAAACGCACACACGAGCACACGCACACATACACACCATTCTCTCCCAGGCCCTCTCTCAACATTCCTTTTCCTTCTTAACTTTCTTACTTTCTATTCCACTAATCTTAACTTTCTTACTTTCTATTCTACTAATCTTAACTTTCTTACTTTCTATTCCACTAATTACTCTTTTCTTCCTGCTTACCAAAATCTTTTCTATAAACTCATCAATTAATTCCATTCTCCTTCAGCTCACTTACAAAAATCCTTTCTATTCACTTACAAAACTCTTTTCTTCATGCTTTACCAAAATCTTTTCTATTCACAATTCCCTTTCTATGTTCAAACCTTCATCACCTTCACAAACCTTCACCAAACCTTCCACATCCTTCAAATTTGGACAGACACCATGCCTCTCAACCCATCGCGGCAGACAAAGGCAACCCCCACATTACGCATTCGCACATACACACCCCTCCTCTCAAAACGCACGCACACACGCATGCACACACACACCAATTCTCCGATCTCCATTCTGCATTCCATTCGTCTGCTGAGACAACCTGAGAGGAACCTGAAACCACTATCAGACTTCCTATCATCGCCATCTTGAAATCCACCCGTGCGTGTCCCAAACACTTTTTACGCAGAACAATTTTAGTTTTAATTTTAGTTTTCACACACACCGCTTCCACACTGATACGTAAATCCCAGATTTTAAACCGTATCGAACCACGAGTAGTTCCACATTATTGTAGTAGGTAAAATCCCAGATTTTATACCCTACTGTCCATCCTTTTTTTAAGCCACAAATGGACTACTCTACGTAGGTAAATCCCAGATTTTATACCCTACTAATGGAACTACTCTTAGTAAGTAAATCCCAGATTTTATACCCTACTAATATCCACACTTACACTTTTAAGCCACTAATGGACTACTCTACGTAGGTAAATCCCAGATTTTATACCCTACTGTCCACCCTTACATTTTAAGACATTCCGGTCCTCCTTCCTCTTATAATTTAGCATTGTCAATGTGCAGAATTTGAAAAGGAATCTGCTTACCTTGTTTCACTGTGCACCCAAGAGGAAAGACGGTTGGACGCGTGTGGCTCCTTTATCAGGTCGTCACCTGGTGTGGACGTGGGTCCCAGACCCGAGTCCCAGACTCTTGTGGCTCCTCTAACTCAATCTTGCATCACGTCGGGGTCACCAGAATTGTTGGGGTAATTTTCTATAATTATATTAAAGTTAAGTTAATAATCTGACTCCAATTTGCAACCTTACCCGACTGCCACTCATCCAACAATTTGCGCGCTCGTTCTGCAATAGGAAGGTACCAGGAAGCCGACATTTTCACACATGGGTGGATTTATTTCTAACACACAAATCTAAGACATAAGCCTGTGGTTCAGGTTCCTCTCAGTCCATCTTTCAGCGTCTCTGTTGCCACCAGTCGTCGTAGTTCTCCTCCTCCGAGTTGCCCAGGAACTTAGTTATAGTCCACAATATGCAAATGACACAACAACGAAGGCCTCCTGGCCATTGGTCTTTATTTCACGCCGAAGCTTCTCGCGGTTCCGCCCAGTTGTACTTTTCCACTCCAGGGCATCTGCCTCTTTGTTCTCTCGTCTTGGTACCTGCAAACAGTCCAATCTTGCACCCCCCCCCCCACATCCTGTCCAGTGACCTTCGCATACCACAGGAAATGCAGGGAGATCTAATGAAATACCTTAAGCGTTAAACTATTATTCCTTCAATAGGCATGATGTGTCTTGATCTCCGTGGCAGTGCCTCCACCGAACCCCTGAGCCCGACGGTGGGAGAAATTGTCGCGGGGGCAGGCGATGGGGCTGGTGGTCATTAAGGGGGACATTGATGAGATGGTCGAGGGGCACCAAAATAAAGGAGTTAATGCAACGCTGGGCAATACACGAGGAATTCAACGAGAAGGCAGCTGAGGAAGCAGCCACCATTCTAACAGCATAAATCAGAAAAACGGGAGAAATTTTACGAACTTCTCAACTTCGTGGAAAAAAAAACATCCTAAAAAAGCGTCCACGAGTCGTGCGATCGCCCACTTTGATGAAGTTTGTCTTGTGCATTTTAGAAACATTTGGCCAAGGCAATTATATTAAGATCGATTTTTCTCAAAACGTCTGTCAACAAACACCGCCAAAGGGAACTTAAATCCAAAGGTAAGCAGTGGTGATAAATAAAATGGGTGAAAAATTAGATGTCAAAGAAATCATAAAACGTTAATGAAAAAGATTAAAAGTAATGTAATAATTTTTAACTCTTAATTTTATGATTATTAGATGTGTTCGTGTGCCATATGCCTGTTGCCGAACATTAGCTTCCTGACACAAATAGATTTTGCATTTCTATTCATTTTAATGGCGTTTTAAATAATTTTATGATCATTTTCTCTAATTTTTGTGTGTATTCACACTTTTTGTGACACTGATGAATTTTTAAGGGTTTAGTTGGTTAGTTTTTATGAGGACCACGGAACGAATTGGAGTATTTACAAATACGGTACTGCTCTACTTTGGAAATTTTCAACTTACCAAAAAAGTTCTGGAACCAATTATTTTCGTAAGTAGAGGTACGACTATTTCCTTTTTTTAATATATAGATTATATTTAGATGAGTCTTCATATGGCCCTGTAACTGATATTTGATAAATACACTTGATAATTGTGTATACTTTTATTTTCGTATAGGTGCAAAAATGTAGTATGGTACATACCTGGTACGTACCTCCCCTTATTAATGATTTGCAATTTCCAATTAAGCGATTAAAATAAATAAAAAAATAAAAATTGCAACGTGACACATTTACTCACATACTGTGGGGCAAATACAGTGGTCCCTCTACATACGAGCACCTCTACATACAAGCAGCTCGAGATACGAGGAAAATTTCGAGCAAATGATTATCTCTAGGTACGAGAAAAAAATTGAGATCCAAGAAAGCCAGGTGGCCAAGACATGAGAGGCTGTTTATCAATTTAGCGTAGTGTTTTTTGCTGCATCTATTTCGTGTATAACATATCTATGAGCACTGGGTGGAGCTTGCATTTTCCCATGTTTTTCCCCCGTTAGTCAATGCATAATACAAAGTGAAGAACAATGGATTCAAAGCAAACAGGTGGAATGAAGAGTTGTGCAAAGAAAAGACGAACGTTGACGATCAACATTAAGCGCAAAATAATTGAAAAATATGAGAGTGGGGTATGTGTCACAGAGCTTGCTTGTTGTCATGGATGACATCGTGTCACTTGGGAATTCCTTGGGGCTGGAGGTTAACGAGGCAGATGTGAATGATCTAATGGCCGAGCACCAAGAAGAACTGATGACAGGATTTAATCGAGCTCCAGGAGAGTGAACATTTGGAGATGTTGTGGGAACTCAGTAGCAAGGAGTAGGTGGAAGAGGGGGGCCGCCTGGCTACAAAGGATATCAAAGACATGCTAGCGAAGTGGCAAGAGTTTTCTGATTTTGTAGAAAAGAGGCACCCTGACAAGCTGGCAAGTGGTCGCGCGTTATCGTATTGTGAGGACATTTGTACGCGTCATTGGTAAAACACGTTTTTAAAAAGGCAACGGAAGCAAAACTGAGTTCGGTTGTACTTTAATTAGCCATTTTACAACGTACTCACGTCATCATCACACACAAATCCATCAAAGTACTCATTTTCTGTGTCCGAATTGAACAATTGTCCAAATTAGTCATCGAAAACGCTGTTTTATACGTTCGTCCAGGCGGCCCCAATCCATTCGCAAATCGTAGCGTAACTAGCTGCCTTCCACTCTTGGTGAAGCTGTGTTCGCCACCTACTATCCACTGTTCCCATGCCGCTCGCAACTTTGCTTTGAAAGCCTGGTTGATGCCGATGTCCAGCGGTTGAAGTTCTTTAGTCAAGCCTCCGGGAATGACGGCAAGCTCTGAGTTCATTTTCGTGACTTGGTCGCCAATCAAAAGTGACGGCGAGCCGTGAAAAAAGCCATCCGGTCGCTTGACATACGCCTCATGTAGCCATAATCTCATGTTGCGGTTCGATATTCATCCATATATATATACATATATATATATATATATATATATATATATATATATATATATATATGTATATGTATATATATATATATATATATATATATATATACATACATACATACACATATATATATATATATATATACACATACATACACACATACACACATACACACATACACATACACACATACACACATACACACACATACACATACACACACACACACATATATATATACTGGGTTCTCTGGGCTGAGATAAAGGGGGCTTTTTTAAATGGAGTCAGAGGACAAGGGTCTTTGTCTTTTCCCTTGCTAATAAAGAGAATTGACAATGGAAGCTTCAATAATATCTTGCCTATATTTTGTCACTTTTCTCACCAAATCTTTCAGAACAAAGATAAGAACATCTAATAAAGTCTAAACAGAGAGGATCCAGAATGCCTTGCAGTGCTGCGAATGTGATGTGGGCACTGCACCTGCATCCACCACAGACTCCACAAGACTTGGAGACCTTCATCTGTTTTGACTATTGACGTCTCACTTGTGTTTCCACCCATTCCCCCTTAGAGTCGAGACTTGCATTGTAACAAGTGGTCCCTGAATTTAATAAAACTACAGAAAAGACGTATAAGGTCAGAACGTAGTTGGGAGGTTGCCTCAACGGTCGTTTTCTCCTTGTAAGTGAAAATTCCATTTGGGAATGCCTATTAGTGAACCTAACAATAACAGAAAGACATTTACTGCTCTAAGAAACAAAGTCATAACAGAAATTCGAACTGCAACATCTAATTTCTTTATAAACATAATTAGCACCGCGAAAGGGAACACTAAAGAGATCTGGAAAAATATTTAAAAACTGGCAGGAAATACTTAAAAGCACAAACAAATAAAGGAACTACAATCGAAGGATAAAACAATCTGTGATCCAATGGACATGGTTACAACTTTCAATGCTTATTTTAATAGACTGCTAAAGTACTGACACCTACCATCCTTCAAATAGAATATCACCTGCCACAACCACTAAACACCAATGAACCCATTCTTAATATTAACATAGTTTCACAGTCACATGTTGGGAAAGCGCCGCCTCATAATGTTGAGTTTCACTCGCCTGACTTCGGTGCGGGCAGGCGCGGACTCAACTGGCAACCAATCTAGGGTGTAGACTGCCTTTCACCGGAAGACAGCTGGGTTAGGCTCAGCAACCCTTTCGAGGATGGGTGGTGTGGAAGATGAATCAATGAAGGAATGTTGGGAAAGCGGTTTCTGGTCTCAAAAGCTCCAAAGCAAAAGCTGTGTTTAATATGGATGTAGCATTTCTGAAATACCACAAAGAATCCCTCATAGCTCCATTAACCACTATTGCAAACAAATCCATAAACGAGAGTCTTCCCTGAACCCTGGAAGTGCTCAGTTATCACACCGGTCCTCAAATCAGGGAACCCCGCAATAACCAACAACCACAGACCTATACGCATCATTCTAGCCATCTCCAAAAATTTGGAAAAAGGTTCATCGCGGAGCAAATTGTGGATCACATTAACAGCAGGCAATGCACCCTTAACAGGCTGCAATTCGGCTTTAGAAAACATCATTCTACCAAAACGACGATTTGCTTCTTTCTAGAAAACATAAAATCAAAACTAGAGAAAGGATGGCTCATTGGTGCAGTCTTCATTGATTTCAAAAATACATTTGACACCATCAATCACCAGATACTGCTGGCTAAACTGTCTAAGTTTAATTTCTCACCAAGCTCGCTAAATTGGATTGAATCATACGTATCTGTAAGATCACAGTGCGTCAGGAAATAAAACGCAAAATGTACTTCGCGGAATAATAGTCTTGGGGTACCGCAGGGATCCGCGCTAGGTCCACTGCTCTTCAGTCTTTACATAAATGATCTGTCAAACTGTTGTCCTTCACTTGTCACCAGCCAAATATATGCTGACGATTCCGTCAGTGGCGGTCGGTGCATTTTCTCGTAGCGCCTTCAACGTATCAATCCAACCCTCAAAAACTATTTCATGGCTATAAAACCTCTACTGCAGCTAGAGCTGCAACACATAAAAAAATCAATAAATCAATGCACAAAAATGGTGTAAAATCCACTTCCTAGCAGCATTTCATGATTAAATACAAATACTGGAGCTTTTCAGACATTAAAACCAGGCCAGGGGGGCGATTTTCCCGGGAAAAGACAGCGATGAACGTTAATGGCGTACGGGCAAACATTGCCCGAAAATGGGGTAAAATCCAGCCAAAAACAGCATTTATTGATTAAATACAAATACTGGAGCTTTTTAGACATCAGAACCGGGCCCGCAGTATCATTTCCCCGGTAAAAAGACAGCGATGAACGTCGATACGTCCATACGTGAAATGACAAAAAATACACTAAAATTAGGTAAAATCCACTTCCTAGCAGCATTTATTGATTGAATACAAATACTGGAGCTTTTGAGACATTACAACCAGGCCAGGGGGGTGATTTCCTCGGGAAAAGACAGCTATGGACGTCAATGACGAAACGGCAAAAATTCAACTGGGGTAAAATCCACATCCTAGCAGCATTTAGTGATTAAATACAAACACTGGAGCTTTTCAGATATCAGAACCGGGCCCACAATTGAAATATTATTTAGGAATATAGCCATATTATACTCACCAAAAATTCTTTTTAACTGTACACAATATCCATCCTCCTTTCTTTCTTCCTTCTTTCCTATCGCCATCGAAGCTAATGATGAAAGTCGAGCCTGTCCTGTCATATTTCCGGCATAGTCCGTTTTGAAAATGGCTTCAAATCAACACAACAATATATTTGCTTGTGCAGCTAAGTTAGCGCACTGAAAGTGGCGCACACACCATTTTCCCGGCTGTAACAGGCTTGCTAGCTTCGGAGTTGACCGCCCTTTCTTAATGATGTCCATTTTTTTCTGGAAAGGTCCGTCTGGAAAATAGCTTTGTGAGCAAATCTGCAACAGAATCCATTTGTTTTTGCCTCTGCCGGCCATTGTGGGTGGAGTTTGCGATCTCTGGCTGCCTCACTATGGCTTTGGCCCACCTACTAGCCAATCATAGTTGGTGAAAGCAATGACGTATCCCAGCCAGCAAAATGCCAATGCGAATGAAAAAGCATTGTGGGGTTGCCAACTCGAAATCTGATTGGTTAAAAGCAACAGTCTAGTTTAATGCAGCAGAGCCCGCAGAACTGATTGTGAAGGCTTTGAGGCAGATCTGATCTGGCAACAAATAATGGCTGAAATGTGATTGGTTAAATGCTTCAATATGAAAACACACATCTGGAAGCAGTGCAACCAGGGGGGAAAGCAATGAAAGGAAGCTAACAGACCATTTGGAATAATAAGTATTGATGGACAAAATATAATATGATTCAGATATTTCTTAGGCCAGCAGAGAAGGCCTTGAAGGCCCTGACGGCCCGCCACTGGATTCCGTTCTATGTCCACGCGAAAGACAAAAAAAGTGCTCTACAGGAACTCAGATACAATGACGAGCATGAATAACTGGCTTGAAAAATCCCAACTTCACTTAAACATAGCGATGACTGTCTGTATGTACGTCTCAAAAAGAAAGAGCGACAAACAACAATGACCTCAACGTTTTTGTCCAAGGAAAAACAATCAAGGTACCGTAATTACTCGAATATAACGCGCACTCGAAAATAACACGCAGGTATAACTTTGGGCCCAAAAAATCTGGAAAAACGCAGTACTCGAATATAGTGCGCACCTAAAATTTCCCGCTGACGAAAATCAGAAATCTTACCTTTTTTTCTTCGTTTCACGATTGTTTTGTTCAAACAAATTTATTCATTAGAATCCTTCAAATGAAAAGTTCCTCTCTCTCTTTGTCTGTCCTCTCATACATCTCTTCGTTGAGAATCCTATCAACGTCCACGCTTCCTTCATCCACTTCCTCTTCCTCCCACAACACATCATCCGATTGGCTTTACGAGATGACGTAAAATCCGTGCGTCAAAGTGAGTTTGACAATGCTTTTTTCGATCGAAAATTTGTCATTTATTTTAGTTATTGATTATAACACTGAACTGAGAGAGGGTGAACTGAGACGGGTACGAGGCTAGAGGGGGGCAGTGGTGGTCTCGGCTTCACGAGATGACGTAAAATCCGTGCGTCGGCTCTACGAGATGACGTAAAATCCGTGCTTCAAAGTGAGTTTGACAATGCTTTTTTCGATCGAAAATTTGTAATTTATTTTATTCAATTCAATTTATTTGGCAAGAAAAAGCACCAGGCTAAAGACCATGTAACAAGACACAAAAAAAAAAAAAAAAAAAAAAAAAAAAAAAAATGTTTTTGATTATAACACGCACCCCCAACTATTGGAATTAATTATTTTGCAAAAACCTGCGTGTTATATTCGAGTAATTACGGTAGTCCAAAAATTCAAACACCTAGGAATCACTCTTGGCTCTCAACTTGTTTTTAGATGACAGATAAACACCCTGAATAAAATTAAATACAATTTGTCCAATTTTCGGTTTATTAGAAACAATCTAACCTGAGTCAGCAAAATTATATTTTGACACAATGATCATATCACAGATAAATTACTGCCTGAGAAGTTGGTCATCGGCCTGCAAAACAACACTAAAACTTTTTTCAAGAGAGGCCAGCTGCCGCACTGAAATTCTGAGCCGCCAATTGTATCTCCTCCACTCTAAAACAGTTACTGTTTTTCCATCTACAGTCAAGGACTGTAGATGGAAAAACAGATACAGGTAATGGCAGTGAAACCAAAGCACATAATCCTGTTTCTTTTTAACAGGAGTTACATAATTTCTTTGCACCACATCACCACCATAGGTCAAAACATGGAATCAGTAGCGCGGTTTGTCTTGGAACATGGGAAAACCATGTCTCATTTACTGCACCCAGATTCAGACCCTTCCCTGTAAGGTTAAAAACAGGTAAAGTTAGCAAAGGCATCTTCAGTGGAAAAAATTGGCTTGACGTTTACTCTTTTCGAATCAGGACACCGTTTCATTCTTTTTTCCCCTCATCATTTTTTACTGTAATAAATAGTCAGACTGGCTTCCCCCATAAGCAAATTCACTACTCACCAGTGAACATGTTATATTCACATCAGTTAACATTCAGAAACAAAAGAATAAATTTATATTTCTTAATAGAATTTAACCAAAGGGCGGCCCAGTGGAGCGAGTGGTAAGTGCATCGGCCTCACAGCCCTGGAGTCCTGGGTTCAAATCCAGGCCACGTCCACCTGTGTGGAGTTTGCATGTTCTCCCTGGGGAGGTCTACAGATTATAGAGCACTCATACACTTATTTGGCAGCCATCAACTATGCAGGTTATCCATCTAAAGTAGTCTGTAACTCTATTACAGGTACAACTGTGGGAAACAGAATTGTCTCTTATTTTATAGAAGAAAACAAAAATAAAAACAATACTGGAAGTCATTCATTGTGACTTTTAACCAAGTTATTCAATTTATTCAGTGTTTAGCAATTTTATATGAGCAAACTTGAGTTTCTTACAGAGATTAATCTGAGTTAAATAAGGCTCAATGAACACCACTTCAAAATAGTACAATGTTTTTCTCTCCTTGTCATCCTTGGATTTTTCTTTTTGCTATAAGAAAAGCTCATTATCCCACAGCAAGATCAGTACCCGGACGTCCGGCTGCCATTGACAGCGGTAGACATCCGATTCATGTTGACTGTGAGGTGCAGAGTACTCGGCACTCATTTAACCCATCGGCTGCCATTGACGGCGGTAGACGCCCGATTCATGTTGACTGTGAAGTGCAGAGTACCTACTCAGGCGAGGCAAGTTTGTCTATACCAGGGGTGTCAGACTCGGGTTGGTTCGCGGGCCGCGTTAACGTCAACTCGATTTCATGTGGGCCGGACCATTTTAGATATAATATTTAGATTTGTTTTACAAATGGATTAAAATAACTGGATTAAAAGCCCTGAATATTCAGTTTTTTTATAGATGTAAAACAATGTTTATTTTAGCTATTTTTATATATTTTTAGAGTCCTGTTTAGTGGAAACTGATGACTGACCTTGAGGCCGAGGTCCTTCGGGTCCAAGATGTGAAACCTGACCCTAGAGAAGGTACACAGAAAAACATTTATGTCCCGACGTCGGTTCATTCCAGGGTCCTAAAATGGGCCAACACCTCTCGCCACCCAGGAGTCACCTGCACACTGGCGGTGTTGCGCCATCGCTTTTGGTGGCCAACAATGAGGGAGGATTCACGCTCCTTCGTTTCTGCCTGCCACGTGTGTGCCCGGTCAACTCCATCCACTGCAGATTCCTGGCCGTCTGTTACGACTCCCCCTGGTGGTAAGAGGTACCAGGGAGTCGCAACTACCACAGCAGAAAAACCCGGCCAGTTAGGAGCCAAACACACAAGGCAAGTAGCATTAAATGATAATTTATTTAAAACAAAGTCCACAGAAAACCTGGACTACGGGACAACATAGGGGAAGCAAAAGATACTAAAGTGGCACCCTCAAATGAAAAGGTAAAAAAAAACACCCTCCCAGACAGGTGTTGAAATGAACGGTCGATTGGTCGCCGGTCTTTTGGTCACCGGTCTTTTGGTCGCGGTCTTTAGGTCACCCGGAAGTTTGGTCATCGTCTTTTAGGTCGCCGGTCTTTTTTGTAGCCGGTCTTTTTTGTCGCCGGTCTTTTGGTCGCCTGATCAGATGCTCCCATCTACTGTCAATTTATTAAATAGCAGATGGTGTTTTTATTGAAGCAGTCCAATGAACCTTCATTCTCTCTGGGAGAACTTGCAATGTTGAAATACTTTAGATTAGATGGTCATTTTCATCAAACAAATAAAAGTATTAGTATACTTTTAGTTAGACAGTATTTAGATCGTTTCAACAGTATTTAGACTCTAAATACTATTGAAACGATCTAAATACTGTTGAAACGATCTAAATACTGTTGAAACGATCTAAATACTGTTGAAACGATCTAAATACTGTTGAAACGATCTAAATATCTAATATCAAAATATCAATAAGAGCACTCATTTAACACATCGGCTGCTGCCATCGACTGTCATAGGCGTCCAATGAACCTTCATTCTCCCTGGGAGAATGAATGGGAGAATCTCTCTTAAGGTAGAAAAATGGTTAAGAATGCCCAGAAAAGTGTTCCAAAAGCGGAGTAATAGTTTTAAAACAGCATTTAATTATTAAATACAAATACTGGAGCTTTTCAGACATTAATTGGAGGTGATTTTCCCGGGGGAAAGACAGCTATAAACCTCGGCGCGACCAAATGCGACGACCATTTGCGAAAGGGCCTACATTTCACTAAAACGGGGTAAAATACGCACTTATTGATGAAATACAAATACCGGAGCTTATCAGACATGACTACCGGGCTCTGGGGGTGATTTTCCCGGGGGAAAGACAGCGATAAAAGTCGGTGCGACCAAATGCGACGACCATTTGCGAAAGGGCCTACATTTCACTAAAACGGGATAAAATACGCACTTATTGATGAAATACAAATACTGGAGCTTATCAGACATAACTACCGGGCTCTGGGGGTGATTTTACCTGGGGGAAAGAGCGATAAAAGTCGGCGCGACCAAATGCGACCATTCGCAAAAGTGCCAAAAATGCACTAAAATGCGGTAAAATCAGCACTTAGTGATGAAATACAAATACTGGAGCTAAAATGACAGTCGATGGCAGCAGCTGATGTGTTAAATGAGTGCTCTTATTTCTCCCAGAGAGAATGAAGGTTCATTGGACGCCTTTGACAGTCAATGGCAGCAGCCGATGTGTTAAATGAGTGCTCTTATTGATATTTTGATTTTAGATATTTAGATCGTTTCAACAGTATTTGAATCTTTTCAACAGTATTTAGAGTCTAAATACTGTTGAAACGATCTAAATACTGTCTAACTAAAAGTATACTAATACTTTTATTTGTTTGATACTGTTGAAACGATCTAAATACTGTCTAACTAAAATTATACTAATACTTTTATTTGTTTGATAAAATGACCATCTAATCTAAAGTATTTCAACATTGCAAGTTCTCCCAGAGAGAATGAAGGTTCATTGGACTGCTTCAATAAAAACACCATCTGCTATTTAATAAATTGACAGTAGATGGCAGCAGCCGATCAGGCGACCAAAAGACCGGCGAAAAAAAAAAAAAACGGCGACAAAAAAGACCAGCGACCCAAAAGACGACGACCAAACTTCCGGGCGACCAAAAGACCGGCGACCAAAAGACCGGCGACCAATCGACCGCACACGAAATGAACACCCCCAAAAATACAGGAAATAAGGCCTAAGGGTGCCACTGTCAGAACTGATGTAATAAAAGTCTAGACATGGGAATAAGCTACGTCTATAAGTGCAACAAACTATATGTATACCCGGGGGTGTCTAAACTTATCTCAAGTCCCCCGTGTAGCCCAAAATAATTAACTTTATCAACATAAATACTCAATATAACAATGAATAGCGTACTTACAAATCTGGGGCAAACAAAACCTACTTATCTCTAGACAATGGGTGCTATCTAAAGAAAGTAAGGACTCCACTGCCTCAGCACCTACATCACAGGCAGTCGAGCCCAGAACTGAAAAATAAGAGGGTTTAAATAAGGGCAGGAAGTGGATCTTGATTGGAGGAGGGATGAGTGGGAAGTAGTCACAGCTGTGTTGGCCTGGCCAGGGCTTTGCCACAGGGGTGGAGCCACAGCTCCAGGTACCTGCAGAAAAAAACCAAACACAAAACAACACAACCTACTACAGAATGTATACCCAGGCTGACAGCCGTAACACCGCCCTTGATCTCTCGCCTTCGTCACAGGCCCCCTAAGCTCTCGTGGCAACACAGTCATATTAACCATTGTTCCAAGGCCGCAAATTTTGTCGCCCTCTGCAAACTACCCTCAGCCCAGGAGACTGCTGACTTACTTGTGTAGCATGTGCTCCGTCTGCATAGAATACCTGCCGACATTGTCTCTGACCGGGGCCCCCAATTCACCTGGCATGTCTGGTCCACTTTCTGCTCAGCTCTGGTGAGCCTCTCCTCTGGCTATGACACACAGACGAATGAACAATGTGAACATACCAATCAGCAGCTGGAAGCAGCACTTTGCTGCACCACCCATGCCCACCCGACCACCTAGAGCAACCAGCTGCCTTGGATTGACTATGCCCACAATTCACTCGCATATTCTTCCAACCTGTCCCCTTTTGAGTGTTCCTATTGTGGAATATTGAGGTGCTTGTTAGTCTAGATAACACCTACTGTGGCAGATAGAAAAATGTGTTCATGATTGGAATTTCATTGGAAAGAAGGAAAAAGAGGGCAGTTTACCCACGGCCATTTTTCCGAGCTGTTTGTCTCATGGAAGAAACTCGAGTGCTTTTCGGTCTCGAAGCTAATACAAGTGTGAACTGGTCAGATTAGGCCAGCAAGTAAATTGTAATGTCTGTTTGAACGTTATTTCAGGTTTAGCGCGCTGGTAGAATTGAAGTTACTACCTCCAAAAAACGTGTCAGGAAGAAACGCACTATCAATCCCGGCCTGCCCCTAAAAATAATTTGTGGGTTCAGTGAACCCACCTAAGAGAATTCAAACCAGTTTTCTAAAACCAGAATTCTAACCCTAACCCTAAGTCATGCGGCCATTATCAGAACAGACTAAAATAATAAATACATCTATTAAAATATAGCAATACTAAGAGTTTACATTACCATGGGCGCGGAAGTTGCTAAACGCCTGCACGTGTGGGAGTCTTTGCCAGCTGAGATGCAAAGAAGAATTAAGGCGTGAAGCATAAGGATACGTGCCGTAAAACGTATGATATGCTTGGGACTGTAGAAAATAAAAGTGTTTAAACGTAGTGTTGAAGCTGTGGAAAATTGCTGTTGTTTGAGTGGTCACTTCTGGAACAGGAAATTAAAATTTGATGCTGGTTAGTTTGTAATATTGGAATTTGAGCAAAAGCGATCATATTGGTTATTCTGTTGCGGATTTGTTAAAGAAATCTGGATTAAGTGCTTGGTGTTTTCCTTGGGCGTGCGACTGTGGCGATAAGCGATCAATTCCTCTGTGAATAGATGCTAGAGAACTGTATTGAGAAGATTTTTGTAAGTGAATAGAAAAGATTTTGGTAAGTAAATAGAAAAGATTTTGGTAAGTGAATAGAAAATATTTTTGTAAGTGAGTAGAAAAGATTTTGGTAAGTGAATAGAAAAGATTTTGGTAAGTGAATAGAAAAGATTTTTGGTAAGTGAATAGAAAAGATTTTTGTAAGTGAATAGAAAAGATTTTTGTAAGTGAATAGAAAAGATTTTTGTAAGTGAATAGAAAAGATTTTTGTAAGTGAATACAAAAGTTTTTGTAAGTGAATACAAAAGTTTTTGTAAGTGTATAGAAAATATGAGTGTGAAGAAAAGATTATTGTAAGTGTGAAGAAAGATTATTGAAAGTGTGGGAAAAGTTTGATTATTGAAAGTGAAAGTGTGACTATTTTGTCATAATTCTTTCCAAATTTCTCTAATTGCGGAAACTCTTTAGCTGTGAATATTGTTTATAATGGCATTACGGCAGTGTGTTGTATGAGTTGGGTTAGATTATTTTTAAGACTGGCGAGTGTGTCCAAGCATCGGATTTGTTGGCGTCTAGTGGATTAGTGTTGTGAATTTTATTTTAAATGTGTCTGTATGTTAATTCAGTGGGGTGATCGTATGATTTGAAGGTGTCAGCACGAATTTAATAGATATTGTCTGTGGAAGTGAAATATGTGGTGAAGACTGGGACATCTTTTGATCGTGTGTTTTGTTACAGATGGATCATTGCAGTGGCAGTGAAGCATGGGGCTTTGTTGCTACTGTATGATTGATCACACGTTTTCAGGTTGGTGACACGCGCGAGCGGAGTGTTATGCGTGTACAGCGAACTGGTCTGGAGGCAGCTGGAGGACCCCAGGAGAGGGCGGAGCCCTGGGGACTGTCGTGGACCAGTCAGCATCATACATTTAATCAGTTGATATATTATTCATGTTTGTATTATAAAAGCTGGGCAACTCGGTTTGGATGTGTTCTTTTCGACCCAGAGCTCTGTATTGGATTTATATATGAGGAATAAATATTCTGGGGAGTAACCCATCGTATCCTGGTCATCTCTGTCGAAGCTGAGCATGTCCTATTGTTAGGACGATAAGTCAGTCATAGTTTCAAATAGATAAAAGCCGTTAGAGTCAAATACCAGGGCTTATCGTTTAACAGTGGGTGTCAGAAAATAGAAAGCAGTCTTTAAGCAATTCTCAAAAATAAACATTGGCGGATCCCTTCCGTGAAAACATTGTCACTTGGCTCTAGATTGCTGAAACAACCTTGTGCGTGCAGAATAATGTTTTTGCTATGGAATAAAGTTGTGCTTGCAGCATTATTTTTAGATTATGGCAGTCTTTTCTAATATGCAATACTCACAGCTAAAAGGTGACATTTCAAACATGATACTTCGCTGGGGAGGCATTTGTAAACAGCAAAACATCAAGGAATTTATGACAAATAAGTTGTGTGAAAGAAGTCTAAAGCTCACAGTTAGCGGCTAAGAGCACGCTTCCATTGATCATTTTAGAATAAGAGCAAAACATGGTCTGCAGGAATTGCAAGGTTCTGTGGTTACTGTCGCATTTTTCGGATTCTACCAGTGGCGGGCCGTCAGGGCCTTCACTGCTGGCCTAAGAAATATCTGAATCATATATTATATTTTGTCCATCAATACTTATTAAATAATTCCAAATTGTCTGTTAGCTTCCTTTCATTGCTTTCCCCCTGGTTGCACTGCTTCCAGATGTGTGTTTTCATATTGAAGCATTTAACCAATCACATTTCAGCCATTATTTGTTGCCAGGGTCAGAAATCTGCCTCAAGGCCTTCACAATCAGTTCTGCAGACTCTGCTGCATTAAACAAGCGTTGATAAGACTGTTGCTTTAACCAATCAGATTTCGAGTTGGCAACACCACAATGCCTTCTCGCAGGCGTAGGGATACGTCATCGCTTTCACCAACTATGATTGGCTAATGATAGAGTGGACTAGCCAGAGCTACCAAACTGTATCTGGAGCGAGCTGCACAAGCAAATATATTGTTGTGTTGATTTAAAACCATTTCCAAGACGGACTTTTCAAGAAAAAAAAGCTGGACATCATTAAGAAAGGTCGGACAACTCCAAAGCGAGCAAATCTGTCACAACTGGAACCAACATTTTCAGCACTAAATCGAATAAAAACGTATGCCAGAAATACAACAGGACAGGCTCGACTTTCAGCATTAGCTTCGATGGCGAGAGAAAAGAAGGAAAGAAAGGAGGATGGATATTGTGTAGTTAAAAAGGATTTTTGTTGAGTAAAATATCGCTATATTCCTAAATAATATTTAAATTTTATGAGGTTATTGATTATTTTTTGTGTGTCGCAGCTGTAGCTGCAGTAGAGGTTTTATAGCCATAAAATAGTTTTTGAGGGTTGGATTGATTTGCTGAAGGCGTGAGTATAACTTGCGTTGGGTTTTTAATCTATTTCAAGCGTGTCAAACACGGGTTGGTTCGCGGGCCGCATTAACGTCAACATGTGGGCCGGACCATTTTAGATCGAATATGTAGATTTTTTGGATTTAAAGAACTGGATCAAAAGCCCTAAATATTTCATTTTTTATATAGATCTAAAACAATGTTTATTTGAGCTTTTTGTTCTTAGTAAGGGAAAATGTCTTCTAATCATTTGTTTTTCATTTCAAAAGGAAACCAAATCTTTTTTAATTGTTTCATATTAAAGTGGAAAACAGAAAGTATTTTTATATATTTTTTAGATTTTACAAAATGCTTTTTGAACTGAAAAAAAATGGATTAAAAAATGCAATTATTGATTTAAAAAGGGGAAATCAGGAAACATGATATACATCTAAAATATTCATTTTAATTTGACCCTAAACCAAAAAGCACCTTTATTCCTGACACGTCACCTGATGGGTCCCTAGCCAGAGCCGATGAACCAGAATATGAAGAGGCATTCTGGAGTGGAATTGTCCGCCTGGACAGACTGATAGGATAAGACCTTGGCAAGTGTGAAGAATTGGCCTTCTCTGTGGTGATCTCAATGGCTGTTTTTGCTAGTAATTTGACATTGTGTGGGCGTTGTCTTATCCCCTGCTTAAGCACTTAAGTTGTCTTATAACCAATGTTCCCTCTAATTTTTTGTTTGTCTGGGCAGAAAGACAACCTCCCTGAGCACACTGAGTACCAGTGTGAGCAACATCATCATTGCTCGCTATGGGCACACACCAGTATCACACCTGCCATAAGCAGGTGCATGTCTACTACACATAAATGTTTTATTAATAATAAAATGTAATGATTCATTTCTATGAATGGGCGGCCCGGTGGATGAGTGGTTCGTGCGTTCGAGTTATTTGGCTTAAAAAAATGAATATGCATGGACATTGAGGCTGAACAGGTGATTTAAAACAGGTTCTATGTAAAACCAAAGTTCTGAATGCGTTATTGAAGAGCAACATTAAAATTGATACAACAGCTACCAAAGACTTAAAAAGAAGTGAATAAATATATTACTGGAAATTAAAATAAACAAAGCTAATGATCATGAGTGGAAATGGATTGGGAATAAAATTGGGGAAGTGTGAGAGTTGCAGCCAACGACTCACATGCAAATTGTATTTGAGGTATGGACTGGTGCGACTGCCGACAAACAGAGACACGAAATGACTGTTTTTACTTGAGAATTCATTTATCATTATTTCTGTTGTCTTTTGTTTGTCGGGTTGACTAATGTGCAATCAAATGCAGCTGGTTCATTAGGAAACATGAGATTTCTGTCTGAATAAAGCTACCACCACTTGTTCAACCAGTACAATCGTATAATTTCATTTCTGTATCACTCCCTTTAATGACTGGACAGACTATACCAACTACAATTCTGAAAAACTGTGTTCAGTGCATCACATACCAGACAAGAATAAGTAATGAGTTTCTTTAATGGGCTAAAACAGAATGGATAGATGGGGAAAAAAATAGATGTGAGCTCAGAATGATTAGAACAAACCACAGACATAATTCAAAACACATTTCTATATTGTTTTAGGAGTTTCTTTTGGTGCGGATGAAGTCTCTACAAATTCACTTCTACATTTCCAACAGGTTTTCTGCCAGGCGGATCCGTAAGAAGAGTGAGTTTGTTAAGAACACCTCTGCCAAAGTAGTCAGCCACAACAGAGAATCCATCATGAGAGCTCTGCAACTGAAAAAAAACAAAAACAAAATAAAACCAAACAGGTTGCATTTCCCCCAAAACCTTTATGCACTACACCACAGTTGACAGGGGTGGGATACAAGGCTCACAATAATGGTTAGCTCACAATATGGCGAAATAAAAATTTCTGATGAACTGATAAACCGGAGAAAATGAATGGATGTGTCAAATAGTCATTCAATCGACAATAATGTCTTTGAAACAATATACAGTGGTTCCTCGAGATACGAGCTTAATGCGTTCCGGGACCGAGCTCGTATGTCGATTTTCTCGTAACTCAAACGAAGGTTTCCCATAGAAATGAACTAAAAACAAATTAATTTGTTCCAACCCTCTGAAAAAACACCAAAAACAGGATATTGGACTGGAAAAACATCGTTATTTGTTCTAATTCGCCATCTATTAACAAAGTAACAAATAACTAGTGGTTTAATAGAACTAAAATGTGTTTAATATTATTAAAATTAGACGGATTTCGCGGAGGGGAGAGAGACGGACAGAGAGGGGGGTCTTTTTGCCGTCCGCTGTCTGCTTGTATATCAAAATTTGTCTCATATCTCAAATTGCTTGTATCTCGGGGCACTCATAAGTCGAGGTACCACTGTACACGGAAAACAAATGCCAAAAATCCTGGAAAATATAAAACTGAAAAGAAAATTAATTTAAAAAATTGTGTTACAATATTAGGCTAATTTTCTATCACTTTTTTCAAGATGGCACGGTCAGGCAGCAGCAGCTCCATATGCTCTTACTCGTTTTCTGTTTTACAGCCTTTCTATCTTTTTTTTTTTACATTTTAATATTTCTTAATACCTTCCTTTGCACTTTACACGTTTTACTTTCATGATTTTACAACTTTCTTTGTTCTATTAGCTTAGTTTCTTTCTGCTAGTTCTTTTTGGAACCGTTCAGCCATGCCTCCGCTGTCTTACACATGGGATCAGCTGTGAAAAATTTGCAGCAGAAAGAGCAACATCTCAATGCCGCTGGAAATCATCTATTATTATGGTGAAAATGTGATTCCTCCCCGATAAGATGGAAGAGCTGTCAGCACTTACCAGGCCGGAAAGGGATTATCGGGAGTGTTGTACTGCATATTTTCAACCTCAGTTTCAGTCTGCAGAAGGTCCCCACCTTGTGGAAGACTTCCTGTGTGTGGTTCCAGTTTTATCTAGCTCAACAATGTCTTTTCTTGTGTCTGTATCTGTTCTTGCTACTGCTCAAGTGGCAGCCAGTGGCAGTAGCTCCGTCCACTCATACTTGTTTCTGATTTTACAGCTTTTCTATCTTTTTTTTTTTTACAATTACATTTTAATATTTCTTAATATATTTCCTTTATACTATACTTTGTACTTTATACCTTTTACTTTAATGTTATCATGACCTTTACGACTCAAATCCACCCATCACGTGTGACAGGCAGTGATTGTTCTATTAGCTTAGTTTCTTTATGCTAGTCCTGAATTTTTTTTTGGGAACCATTCAGGCCAGGAAGGCTACCGGTCCTACTACTGATTCAGCATATTTTCAACCTCAGCCTCAGTCTGCAGAAGGGCCCAGCCTTGTGTTGGCTTCCTGTGTGTGGGATGAATAAAGGTTAATCTAATCTAATGTAATCATTGGCTGCACTAGATAGCCCATCCATTTTGAGTGGGAGGAGTATTAGTGGAAAATATTGGTATTGTGGACCTGGACTGGTCAAAGCTAGCTAGCATCACGACTGACGGGGCTCCTAGCATGGTGGCCAAAACTTGCGGTCTAATAATGGGACGCATGAACCGGGAGTTGGAAAAAAGGGGTCTCACCACCCCGCTACGAGTCCACTGCCGAATTCACCAGCAAGCACTGTGCTGCAAAATGTTGACGTGGGATTCTGTAATGACGGTTGTGGTGTCGTGCATAAACTTCAGAGCAAAGGGAGAAGATTGTGCATGGCACAACAGATCGCAAAATCTCAAAGTTTGCGCTAAGTCCACGAATAAAAATGAGCAGTTGCGCTGTGTCTTGCACGTCCGTGCTTTCATCCAGTGCTAATGAAAAAAAGTCAAATTCTTTCGTCTTCTGCTGCAGCTGGGCATATACATTACTCCTGATTTCTTCAACGCGTCTGGTGATTGTACTCGCCGACAGACTTACGGCATTAAATGCATCTTTCTTCTCGGGACACACTTCCTCCACGACAACATCCATACATTTCTTAAAAAACTCTCCGTCAGTGAAAGGCTTACCGTTGCTTGCTATCAGTTTAGCAACCCGAAAGCTGGCCCGAACGGATGCCTGGTTCAGCTGAGCTTGGCGTAGAAATGTAGTCTGCTGAGATAATAGTCCAACTTTTAGCTTTGAGAGTTTGTCTGCTCGTATTTGGCCTTGCACGCTATCGTACTTGTCTTTGTGACGGGATTCATAGTGCCGGCGAAGATTGTATTCTTTGAATACTGCCTCTTGACAGATGAGACAAACAGCCTTTTCTTTGCATTGAACAAAAAATAATCGTTTGTCCACTGCAGGTTAAATACCCTGCATTCTGAATCAATTTTTCTCTTAACTAACCTTTTCGCCATTATTCCGTTCTCAAAAAGGTTCAGGTTGCACAGTTTTTATATGCTTGAATAGCATCGCAATAGCGATGGCCCCAGGGCTCCGCCCTCACCTGCGATCGTCCAGATGTCTCGCTAACACTCTGCTCGCGCATGCAACGGTGGAAGTACCCGCATGGATCAAAGGGAAACACTCCCCGCGCGTGTCACCAAAGAAGCAATGCGAAGGCCCGCTTCACTGGGATGATTTGTGGGCTCAGCAGGGGTGCAATGAACCAAACACAAGATTAAAACGTCCCAGTCTTCAAGGCCAAATATGGCAGTGGTGAAGAAGGCCCAGAAGCTACTCCGTTTCCTCAGGGTACTCAGGAGGAACAATTTGGACACCAAACTTCTGGTAACCTTTTATAGAGCCACTGTGTAGAGCATCCTGGCATACTGCATTACAGTGTGGTACGCTGGAAGCATGGCAGCAGGCAGAAAGGCCATGCAGAGTGATCAACACCGCCCAGAAGATCATCGGCTGCTCTCTGCCCTCACTGGATGACATTGCCAGCCCTCGCTACCTCAGCAAAGCCAGGAACATTGTCAGGGACCAATACAGTCCTGGTCACAACCTGTTCCAGCTGCTGCCCTCTGGCAGACGCTACAGGTCTCACAAAGCACGGACAAATAGACTTAAGGACAGTTTTTTTCCCACAGCCATCAGGACTCTGAACTTGAGTTAGCACGACACACAATCCCTTCTGTGCAATAACTTCGGGGTGTGCAATAACAATGTGCAATATCTTAGAAATCTGTGCAATATTTTAGAATCTGTGCAGTATTTTAGAATTCACCTAGCCGGGATATGACTTTTTATACTTTTATACTACTATTTATGTTTTTTTAACTGGGAAAACACACTTTGAAAAGCTTGGAGTAACACCACCAATTTCGTTATATGCAGCTGTGTATGATGAAAATAAAGGCTTTTGATTGATTTGTAAGCGGAAGCCACTTTAGCTACTAGGACTCAGCACTGAAGAAAAGTTTATTTTATATTTTTTATGAAGTTCACAAAAATATGAAAACCCACGCTGAAACTCACTAAGGTTAGAAGCAACTCTTGCTACTAGGAATCAAAAATTAAGAAAAAAAAGTTATAATAGCGGTGACCCTTTTCGATTATAGTGCCCACATCTGGTCTACATTAACCACGATATTTGAGTGATTACTGTATCAACTCTTGGTCGGAGCATATCCATATCATCCATATGGATGACCACAATATGTGCGACTCCAGGACTGTACGTCTGATGTGGTAGCTTGCAGCACGGGGGCCCCACAAGGCACAGTGCTCTCTCCACTCCCCTTCTCCCTCTACACATCGGACTTTAAACATAATACAGACACCTGCCACCTCCAGAAGTTCTCTGACGACACCGCTATTGTTGGACGAGTGACGGACGGGAACGACCTGGAGTACAGGGGAGTCATCACAGCCTTTGTTGACTGGTGTAGGCAAAACCACCTCTACATCAACACCAGTAAGACAAAGGAAATGGTCATCGATTTTCGGAGGAATCCTCAACAGACCACTCAGGTGAACATCCAGGGTACAGACATTGAAATCGTGGAGAATTTTAAGTACCTGGGTGTTCACCTCAACAACAAACTAGATTGGTCCACAAACAGATGCCCTGTACAAAAGGGGCCAGAGCCGCCTCTACCTACTGAGGAGTCTACGTTCCTTTGGAGTGTGCAGGACACTGCTGAGGACTTTCTACGACACTGTGGTGGCATCTACAGTGTTTTATGAAGTGCTCTGTTGGGGATGCGGGAGCACTGAGAGGGACAGGAACAGGCTGAATAAGCTGGTCAGGAGGGCCAGCTCTGTTCTGGGCTGTCCTCTGGACTCTGTGGAGGAAGTGGGAGAGCGGAGAATGCTGACCAGGATGATGTCCATCATGGACAGCACCTCCCACCCCCTGCATGAGTCTGTGGAGTCCCTCCGAAGCTCCTTTAGCAATAGACTGCGGCACCCTCATTGCAGGAAGGAGCGCTTCCGCAGATCCTTCCTCCCATCAGCTGTCAGGCTCTTTAACAAAAAAATGGCTGAGTGTTAAGACCTACCGTATACATGCATGTACATTTATGTGTATGTATGTATATATCTGCTAAGCAACACGCTTATTTATTTATATATTTATTCATGTATTTATTTATTAACTTACTTATTACCTATCTATTTATGTCTAAAATGCTTTTCCTATTCCTGCATCCTCACCCTCTTGCTACTGTGACAACGAAATTTTCCGAATACGGGATGAATAAAGTTATCCAATCCAATCCAATCCATATCTATATCCATATTTATTTCCATATCCATCCATATCCATATTTATATCCATATCCATATTTAAATCCATATCCATATTTATATCCATATCCATATTTATGTCCATATCCATATTTATATCCATATCCATATTTATATCCATATCCATATTTATATCCATATCCATATTTATTTCCATATCCATAGCATCCATATCCATAGCCATCCATATCCATAGCCATCCATATCCATAGCCATCCATATCCATAGCCATCCATAGCCATCCATATCCATATCAATAGCCATCCATATCCAAATCCATAGCATCCATATCATATTCCGGGTTCCGGTTGAATCGGCGGAAGGCTGCTTTTTCAGTGCGCATCGCCGGTCCTTGGAACCGGCTTCCGCAGGGTGTGGTCGAGAAGCCGACGGTCGCCCAGTTCAAGCGGGCTCTGGATGACTTTTTGGCCGTGAACCAGTGACTTCACCGCGTTTTGTTGCACATTTCTTGTGTCTTGTTACATGGCCCTTAGCCTAGTGCTTTTTCTTGCCAAATAAATTGAATTGAATTGAATTGAATATCCATCCACATCCATATCCATCCATAGACATCCATATCCATAGCCATCCATATCCATCCATATCCATAGCCATCCATAGCCATCCATATCCAAATCCATAGCATCCATATCATATCCATCCATATCCATCCATATCCATCCATATCCATCCATATCCATCCATATCCATCCATATCCATAGCCATCCATATCCATAGCCATCCATATCCATCCATATCCATAGCCATCCATATCCATCCATATCCATAGCCATCCATATCCATAGCCATCCATATCCATCCATAGGCATCCATATCCATAGCCATCCATATCCATCCATATCCATAGCCATCCATATCCATAGCCATCCAAATCCATAGCCATCCAAATCCATAGCCATCCAAATCCATAGCCATCCAAATCCATAGCCATCCAAATCCATAGCCATCCAAATCCATATCAATAGCCATCCAAATCCATATCCATATCCATCCGTCTCCATCCGTCTCCATCCGTCTCCATCCGTCTCCATCCGTCTCCATCCGTCTCCATCCGTCTCCATCCCTCTCCATCCGTCTCCATCCGTCTCCATCCCTATCCATCCCTATCCATCCCTATCCATCCCTATCCATCCATATCCATAGCCATCCATATCCATATCAATAGCCATCCATATCCAAATCCATAGCATCCATATCATATCCATCCACATCCATATCCATCCATAGACATCCATATCCATAGCCATCCATATCCATTCATATCCATAGCCATCCATATCCATAGCCATCCATATCCATCCATATCCATAGCCATCCATAGCCATAGCCATCCATAGCCATAGCCATCCATATCCATATCAATAGCCATCCATATCCAAATCCATAGCATCCATATCATATCCATCCACATCCATATCCATCCATAGACATCCATATCCATAGCCATCCATATCAATAGCCATCCATATCCAAATCCATAGCATCCATATCATATCATCCATTTCCATCCATATCCATCCATATCCCTAGCCATCCATATCCCTAGCCATCCATATCCATAGCCATCCATATCCATCCATATCCATAGCCATCCATATCCATATCCATAGCCATCCATATCCATATCCATATCCATAGCCATCCATATCCATAGCCATCCATATCCATAGCCATCCATATCCATAGCCATCCATATCCATAGCCATCCATATCCATAGCCATCCATATCCATAGCCATCCATATCCATAGCCATCCAAATCCATAGCCATCCAAATCCATAGCCATCCAAATCCATAGCCATCCAAATCCATAGCCATCCAAATCCATAGCCATCCAAATCCATAGCCATCCAAATCCATATCAATAGCCATCCATATCCATATCCATCCGTCTCCATCCGTCTCCATCCGTCTCCGTCTCCATCCGTCTCCATCCGTCTCCATCCCTATCCATCCCTATCCATCCCTATCCATCCCTATCCATCCCTATCCATCCCTATCCATCCATATCCATATCCATCCATATCCATATCCATCCATATCCATATCCATCCATATCCATATCCATCCATATCCATATCCATCCATATCCATATCCATCCATATCCATATCCATCCATATCCATCCATATCCATATCCATCCATATCCATATCCATCCATATCCATATCCATCCATATCCATATCCATCCATATCCATATCCATCCATATCCATATCCATCCATATCCATATCCATCCATATCCATATCCATATCCATCCATATCCATATCCATATCCATATCCATATCCATCCATATCCATATCCATATCCATATCCATCCATATCCATATCCATATCCATATCCATATCCATATCCATATCCATATCCATATCCATATCCATATCCATATCCATATCCATATCATCCATATCCATATCCATCCATATCCATATCCATCCATATCCATATCCATATCATCCATATCCATATCCATCCATATCCATATCCATCCATATCCATATCCATCCATATCCATATCCATATCCATCCATATCCATATCCATATCCATATCCATATCCATATCCATATCCATATCCATATCCATATCCATCCATATCCATCCATATCCATCCATATCCATCCATATCCATCCATATCTATATCCATATCTATATCCATATCCATATCCATCCATATCCATATCCATATCCATCCATATCCATCCATATCCATCCATATCCATCCATATCCATCCATATCCATCCATATCCATCCATATCCATCCATATCCATATCCATATCCACATCCACATCCATATCCACATCCACATCCATATCCACATCCACATCCATATCCACATCCACATCCACATCCACATCCACATCCACATCCACATCCATATCCACATCCACATCCACATCCACATCCACATCCACATCCACATCCACATCCACATCCACATCCACATCCACATCCACATCCACATCCACATCCACATCCACATCCACATCCACATCCATATCCATATCCATCCATATCCATATCCATCCATATCCATATCCATCCATATCCATATCCATCCATATCCATATCCATCCATATCCATATCCATCCATATCCATATCCATCCATATCCATATCCATCCATATCCATATCCATCCATATCCATATCCATCCATATCCATATCCATCCATATCCATATCCATCCATATCCATATCCATCCATATCCATATCCATCCATATCCATCCATATCCATCCATATCCATCCATATCCATCCATATCCATCCATATCCATCCATATCCATCCATATCCATCCATATCCATCCATATCCATCCATATCCATCCATATCCATCCATATCCATCCATATCCATATCCATATCCATATCCATATCCATATCCATATCCATATCCATATCCATATCCATATCCATATCCATATCCATATCCATATCCATATCCATATCCATATCCATATCCATCCATATCCATCCATATCCATCCATATCCATCCATATCCATCCATATCCATCCATATCCATCCATATCCATCCATATCCATCCATATCCATCCATATCCATCCATATCCATCCATATCCATCCATATCCATCCATATCCATCCATATCCATCCATATCCATCCATATCCATCCATATCCATCCATATCCATCCATATCCATCCATATCCATCCATATCCATCCATATCCATCCATATCCATCCATATCCATCCATATCCATCCATATCCATCCATATCCATCCATATCCATCCATATCCATCCATATCCATCCATATCCATCCATATCCATCCATATCCATCCATATCCATCCATATCCATCCATATCCATCCATATCCATCCATATCCATCCATATCCATCCATATCCATCCATATCCATCCATCCATATCCATCCATATCCATCCATATCCATCCATATCCATCCATATCCATCCATCCATATCCATCCATATCCATCCATATCATCCATATCCATCCATATCATCCATATCCATCCATATCCATCCATATCCATCCATATCCATCCATATCCATCCATATCCATCCATATCCATCCATATCCATCCATATCCATCCATATCCATCCTTATCCATGCCCATCCATATCCACCGCCCCTCTCTCTATCTCTCCATCTATGTACACCCCCTTCCCCCTCCACACACACAGACATGGTCATTTGATGACTACCGTATTTTCACGACTATATGGGCGCAGTGTCAGTAACAAGTGCTATTTCTGTATTTGACACAGAAGACGCATCACAATTAAAGTGCTCGCCGTCATACTGGGTGTATTGACAAAAAAACTATATTTCCCAGCAGTCACTGCGCACCGGAAATAGAATCTGGGGCTGCTTGCCGTAGTTGCCATAGCTGTTGCGGTTCAATATTTATCCATATATTATATATATATAGTTCGCAGTCTAGCTTTGAATGCTCTGTTGACGCCAACATCTAGCGGCAGGAGTTCTTTTGTTAATCCAGCCGGAATGACGGGGAACACCAAATTAGTGTGCTCGCCGTCATACTGGGTGTATTGACAAAAGAACTATACAGTGGTACCTCGTCATACGACCGCTCGTCATACAATATTCTCGTCTTACGACGGAAATTTCGATCGAATAATTCGCCCGTGATGCGGTCAAAATTTCGTGATGCGACCAAGCCAGGTGGCCATGGCACTGTCTTTTTTTGCATCTCTTTCGTGTATAAAATCTTTCCACGAGCACTAGGCGGACTTTGCATTTCCATACCCGTTTTCACCCCCACTTTGGTCTACATTTACATACCAGGTAAACAACAATGGATCGGCAGAGTTTTGCAAAGAAAAGAACTGGAATATACACTCGGTAATCAGACACGGGGAAGCGGCATGTTTCAAACAACTCTTGATGCGTTCGTTTTGAAGGCTGCGGCGGAACGTCGGGGTGGGGCCAACCCGTTACAAAGGTAAAAAAGATTAAAACTAAATTAGAATTCAGTTTTGTGTGAAGTTACATTAAACGTTGAGTGTCTGTATATATTAATCCAAGTTAATTTAAATTTGTTTGTTCGTTTACGAGTGCCGTGGATAAAGTCCCCCCAACACCTCCCCCCGCCTCCGTGTGTGTCGTCCACTTCCCCTCCGCGAAATGCGTCTAATTTTACTTCTATTAAACACATTTTATTACTATTAAACCACTCGTTATTTATTACTTTGTCAATACATAACGAATTAGAAGAAATAAAACATGTTTTACACGAGTGGGTCATTGCCGTGGATAAAGTCCCCCCAACACCTCCCCCCACCTCCGTGTGTGCCGTTCCCTTCCCCTCCGCGAAATGCGTCTAATTTTACTTCTATTAAACACATTTTATTACTATTAAACCACTCGTTATTTATTACTTTGTCAATATATGGCGAATTAGAAGAAATAAAACATGTTTTACACGAGTGCGTCGTTGCTAAGGATAAAGTCCCCCCCAACACATCGCCCCGCCTCCGTGTGTATGTCGCTGTCGATATCCCTGGCAAGATGCGTCCAATTTTACTTCTATTAAACACATTTTATTACTATTAAACCACTCGTTATTTATTACTTTGTCAATACATGGTGAATTACAAGAAATAAAACATGTTTTACACGAGTGCGTCGTTGCCGTGGATAAAGTCCCCCCGACACCTCCCCCCGCCTCCGTGTGTGCCATTCCCTTCCCCTCCGCGAAATGCGTCTAATTTTACTTCTATTAAACACATTTTATTACTATTAAACCACTCGTTATTTATTACTTTGTCAATACATGGCGAATTACAAGAAATAAAACATGTTTTACACGAGTGCGTCGTTGCCGTGGATAAAGTCCCCCCAACACCTCCCCCCGCCTCCGTGTGTGCCATTCCCTTCCCCTCCGCGAAATGCGTCTAATTTTACTTCTATTAAACACATTTTATTACTATTAAACCACTCGTTATTTATTACTTTGTCAATATATGGCGAATTAGAAGAAATAAAACATTTTTTCCAATCCAATATCCTGTTTTTGGTATTTTTTCAGAGGGTTGGAACGAATTAATTTGTTTTCCATTCATTTGAATGGGAAACGTCCGCTCAAGTTACGAGAATCTCGTAATACGATCTCAGTCTCGGAACGGATTACGATCGTATGTCGAGGTACCACTGTATATCCCAGCAGTCACTGCGCACCGGAAATAGAGTCTGGGGCTGCTTGCTGTAGTTGCCATAGCTGTTGCGGTTCAATATTTATCCATATATAATATATATTATATTATATATATATATATATATATATATATATATATATATATATATATATATAATATATATATATATATATATATATATATATATATATATATAATATATATAATATATATTATATATATATATATATATATATATATATATATATATATATATATATATATATATATAGTTCGCAGTCTAGCTTTGAATGCTCTGTTGACGCCAACATCTAGCGGCAGGAGTTCTTTTGTAAATCCAGCCAGCACCAAATTACTGTGCTCGCCATCATACTGGGTGTATTGACAACAAAAGAACTATATATCCCAGCAGTCACTGCGCAGTACTTTTTCTACGGGGAAAATAGTAGAGTCGGGGGCTTCTTGCCGTAGTTGTGAGAGCTGTAGAGGATGGTGTACCCTATCTACTGATTTATTTTATTTTATCGTGATAACAATTTTAGTATTGGTCCATACATAAAGCACACTGGATTATAAGGCGCCCTGTCTATTTTGGAGAAAATTTCAGACTTTTAATTGCGCCTTATAGTCGTGAAAATACGGTAAATTTGTTAGCACGGTAAACATACAATTAATCGTTCAGCCCTGAATTACGTTTCAAGTACCTGTCTGTTGAAATGGTCATGCAGGTCACTTTTCTGGTCCTGGGCTCGTAGCATGTCAATTACTTTGCGGTTTTCTGGAGCACAAGTTGGACACTCAGCCTCATTGTCAGCATAACTTTCAAAGCAGTGTTGGTGAAAGGAGTGGCTGCACAGGAAATGGACTGATGGAAGCTCCAAGGGACTGTTGCACATATTACACTTGGTCTTCTGGAATATTTTCGCACTGTGAGAATATTGATTTTCAGTTACAGACCAATAGGTTTTGAGCAATTTAAACATTTTCAAGTTTAACAATTTAAAAAGATGAGGTCTGTCATTCTTAATTGGAAGAACATAAGTGTCAACGACAATTTAAAATACATCAATGCATGAATGTCTTTATGAAACGGTGACCGGTGGCATGCCTAATTGCAACTATGTACATGGCCACCCCAATTGAAAGCAAGACTTGTGTAAATCCATATAGAAAACTAAAAACACTAAGACAAACTCACACTAAAACTAACCCACCTTGTTCTGAGCTCTTGAATCTGAGAGCGGAGGTGAGTAGTTTCTTCACGATATTGCTGTATTTTACATTCGTCACCCTCTATCTGTAGGCTCTCCCTCTGCAATTTATTTATCAGGTAGTCTTTAATAACAGATAGAGTTGCTGTCGAGTTATGGGCCAGTGTCTGCACAACTACAAAGAAACAGAATTAAAGCTCTACATTTTTTTTCCAAAAGGTAAAAAGAAAAGATAGGTTAATTAATTCATTCATTTACTACATTTAAAAAAAATACCAAGTAGAGGAGGCATCAAATTGTTTTGGTCAATGTGACACAAAACCTCACTGATGTAGGCTTTGCAATCTTCTTCTTTCCTGGCAAAGTACCCCAAGGCTTGTTCCCACAGGCAGACTTCCTGGTCACCATAACGTTTACAGGCTTCAACCACTTTGTCATACACCTCATTCTGCATGTGGTAGTGCATAATCTGTTGATACCTGTAAGGTGGTTGGTTGGCAAATCAGTGTCCATTTTTATTTATTTTAAAATGTGGTTCTTGTGCATTGTTTATAGACTTTGACTTGACATGTGCACATGAATGAGGATCATAGTTGAGATTACCCTATTAAGATGTATATTTGAATACATTATGTAGCTGGGGACAGGCCGGACACAGCCCGAAGAGATGACGTGGGTTCCCTCCCGCTCACATGGGCTCACCACCTGTGAGAGGGGCCAAAGAGGTCGGGTGCGTCAACAGTTAGCCGGCAGCCAAAGGAGGGATCCTTGGCGGCCCGATCCCCAGGCTGCAGAAACTGGCTCTTGGGGCGGTTGGGAAAGAGCCTGAGCTAGTGCGTGAGGTTGAGGAATTTCGGCTCGACATAGTCGAGCTCACCTCTACGCACAGCTTGGGTTCCGGTCCCACTCCTCTTGAGGGGATTGGACACTCTTCCACTCTGGAGTTACCAGCGGTGAGAGGCCCCGAGCGGGTGTGGGCATACTTGGTCCCACCCAGCTCGGTGCCTGTATGTTGGGGTTTACCCGGGTGGACAAGAGGGTAGCATTTCTCCGTCTTTTGGTTGGGGGACGGGACCTGACTGTTGTTTGTGCGTATGCACCAAAAAGCAGTTCAGAGTACCCACCCTTTTTGGAGTCCTTGGAGGGGGTGGAGGAGAGTGCTCCTTCGGAGGACTCCCTCGTTCTGCTGGGGGACTTCAATGCTCACGTGGGCAATAACAGTGAGACCTGGAGGGGAGTGATTGGGAAGGACAGCTCCCCTGATCGAAACCCAAGTGGTGTTCTATTGTTGGATTTCTGCGCTCGTCGTGGATTGACAATAAAGAGGGTGCATAAGAGTGTCCATACGTGCACTTGGCACCAGGACAACCCAGGCCATAGTTAGAAGATGGACTTTGTGGTCGTGTCATCGGACCTGCGGCCGCATATCTTGGACACTTGGGTAAAAAGAGGGGCGGAGCTGTCAACCGATTACCACCTGGTGGTGAGTTGGCTCCGATGGTGGGGGCAGATGCAAGTGCAGCCCGGGAGACCCAAACATTTCTTGAGTGTCTGCTGGGAACGCCTGGCGGAGTCCCCTGTCAGAAGGAGTTTCAATTCCCACCTCCGAAAGAGCTTCTCTCATGTCCGGGAAGAGGCGGGGGACATCGAGTCCGAGTGGACCATGCTTCTATTGCTGAGGCGGCAGACCGGAGCTGCAGCCGCAAAGTGGTCGGTGCCTGTCGTGCCCAATCAGTCTTCATGTGGTTTGTGGACTTGGAGAAGGCGTTCAACCGTGTCCCCCGGGCAGTCTGGTGGGGGGTACTCCGGGAGAAAGGGGTCACGGAACCCCTGTTACGCGGGGTCTGGTCCCGTTAAGGCCGGTGTCAGAGTCTGGTCCGCGTAGCCAGCAGTAAGTCGGATCCGTTTCCAGTGGAGGTTGGACACCGCTAGAGCTGCCCTATGTCAACGATTCTGTTCATCACTTTTATGGACAGAATATCTAGGCGCAGCCATGGCGTTGAGGGGGTCCGGTTTGGTGGCCTCAGTATTGTATCATTGCTTTTTGCAGGTGATGTGGTTCTGTTGGATTTAACAGGCCGTGATCTCCAACTCTCGCTGGAACGATTCACAACCGAGTGTGAAGCAGTAGGGATGAGAATCAGTACCTCCAAATCTGAGACCATGGTCCTCAGTCCTCTCCGGGTCAGAGATCAGGTCCTTCCCCAAGTGGAGGAGTTTAAGTATCTTGGGGTCTTGTTCACGAGTGAGGGAAGAATGGAGCGGGAGATCGACAGGCGGATTGGGGCGGCGTCTGCAGTGATGCGGACTCTGCACCGGTCTGTCATGGTGAAGAACGAGCTGAGCCAAAAGGTGAGGCTCTCTATTTACCGGTCGATCTACATTCCCACCCTCATCTATGGTCGGGAGCTGTGGGTCGTGACCGAAAGATTAAGATCCTGGATACAAGCGGCTGAAATGAATTTCCTCCGCAGGATGTCCGGACTCTCCCTTTGAGATAAGGTGAGAAGCTCGGTCATCCGGGAGGGGCTCGGAGTAGAGCCGCTTCTCCACTGGATCGTGAGTAGCCAGATGAGTTGGCTCGGCCATCTGATCAGGATGCCCCCTGGGGAGGTGTTCCGGGCACGTCCCACCAGGAGGAAGCCACGGGGCCGATCTCGGACACGCCGGAGAGACTATGTCTCTCGGCTGGCCCGGGAACGTCTTGGGATACTCCCTGAAGAGCTGGATGAAGTGAGGGAATTCTGGGCCTTCCTGCTGAAGCTACTGCCTCCGCAACCCAAATTCGGATAAGAGGAAGAAGATGAGATGAGAGCTGATACATTATTTAGCATTATACTAGGTAATAATAACAAGTTGGCTTCTATGAGGGATGTCATGGAAATCAAAATATCACGATATTACAGTAATTAATACAACAGCTCTCTCAACAATTCTTTTAATCTGTAAAAACAGTATTTAAATCAGAGGTGAGAAACCGGTCCGCGAGGGCCGCTGTGGGTGAAGGTTTTTGTTCCAACTGATCCAACACAAACAGTTTAACCAATGAGGTTTCTGCTGAGACAAGAAGCACCTGACTGCAATCCACTGATTGGAGGAAAGGTTTCCTCTTATCGGTTGGAACAAAAACCTGCACGCACTGGAGCCCTTTATGGAATAATTTGCCCACCCCTGATTTAAATGTTTCTTTAGAATAACTTTTTAAATGAAATATTGTGCAGAAAACACTGCTTAATTTTCTTTTCATTGGAAAAGGCACAGTGGATGAACAAAAAAAACTGTAAAGGTGAGTTTTGTACCATTGATGAGACATTATATTCAGGACAAATTACAGTAAGTATTGATAAACTTGAAACATTTTCTGAGTGTAGTACATCATGAATTTCAATTGCATGCATGTGGCAAGAAATATTATGTGAAACCTTTGAGATTTATTGGATTTCTGTATGCATTGTAACGTGTCTTGATTGTCATGCAAGTCCCCACAATAGATAAACAACTTCTGTTATAACTAGTATGACAGGGTGGAAAAAGTATGTGAACCCCTAGGTAATTGATTTCGATAAGAGGTTATTTGAGTCACGTGACATCAAACAAGTTCAATTTGTGTGATGAGTTTGCAGAAGTCGATTCAGCCTGCCCTGTTGTCAGGCTTGCCGTTTAGACTTTCATAAAAGCATGCAGGAATAAAGGAAGACACTTTTGGATTTTCACTGATGATGTGCGCATAAGTCCTACACCTGTCCTCTGAAATCTCACAAGTTTTGAAATAGCTGTTCAGAAGAAGCATTGTCTGATGAGATACATACCCAGCAATAAAGAGCTCTCTGAAGACCCACGAGCAAGAATGGCTGAGCTACATATGGCTTCTAAGGGATACAAAAGTAGAGTTGTATCGCTACATATAAAATTAATTGGTTCCAGAATTTTTTTCTTAACTTGGATTTTTCTTGATTATCGCAGTATTTTAAATATAAATTCTCAAATACGTTCCACGGTCCAATGAAACCCTTTAAAAATCCAATGGTCACAATTTTGTTATAAAATACGTAAAAAACAAATATATGAGAAAATTAAATGATTTATTAAGGTTGGCCCAGTGGAGTGTTTTTGCATGTCGGCCTGACAGTTCAAATATTGTTAATTGAAATTGAATTGCCTTATTGATTAATCTTTTATTTTTAACACCAACCTGCACAAGGAACTGAAGATGGAAATTAGCCTTCGGCTATAGTCTTACATATTTTCACGTATTGTTAATTAATATGTATTGTCCCTTAATTAAATAAATCAAACACAAACTCAGATGACCGCAATGGTCAGTGAGAACGAATCTTGAGAATGAGCCAAAGCCTTAAAAACATCTCTGGCACATGTTAACATTTCTGTTCCTACCTCCATTTTCCACAGCAGTTCTGGGACAACATTCTTTGGATAGATTTAAAAATTGAGTAATTTGGAAGGAACACAGTACACTGTGTGGAGGATAAGTGGCACAGCAGCTTTCTGAGCGGCCGGGAGACTGCGAGGGTGAATTTTTATCAGAAATGAGAGCTCCGTGGGACCTTACACCGTGGCGCTTATTTGAAAATAGGCGAACTGGACGGCAGAGAGCATCGGCGAAGGGTGATTTTTGTCAGAAATGCGAGCCCCGCGCGACGTTACGGTGGATGCCATGGTCCTAAAACAAAAGAAAGCTCACTCAGCGGACTCCAGGAGCCTCATGGTAGTGGAGTTGACGGTGGAATTTCTCCAGAAATATTTTAAGGCTCCCGGCGTAGTTACGGTGGCCGCCATTGCCCTTGGGCGAACATAGAGCCCTTTGGCGGCAAAATTGACTGAGCGCCGCGGCGGAGCTGACGGTAGAATTGCTCCAGAAATGTTTCAAAGCTCCTGGCAACGTTACGGCAGACGCCATTGCTACTTTGTAGTTTTTCGACTATCGCGGCCATGTCTGGTCTACAATACCCACGATATTCGAGAGATTACTGCATGGCGGAGCAGGCAACATGGTGTGAGGCTGTTTTGAGGGCCTCAGGACTTGGACAGTTTACCGTCATCAATGAAAAAATGAATTCTAAAATGTATCAAGATATTCTGCAGGAAAACATAAGACCTTTGGTCCACCAGCTGAAGCTCAAACGAGTATAGGTGATTCAACAAGACAACGACCCAAAACATGCTAGTAAATTAATAACAGAATGGATCCAACATAGAACATTACGCCTACTGCAGTGGCCCAGTCAGAGTCGAACCAAAACAATTCCTTGAATAGGAATGGTTCAAAACTCCACAACTATAGGAAATTGAAATTGAGGTTATCTATAATCCTTATAAAGCGTGATTTATGGATGTGTGTGTGTGGTTGATAGGATTCTCTTGCTACGTTTGTCCAAACCGTGCATTGTAGAGAAAAGGCTGTGATATAGATGAATTTCTTCACCTTCTCTAAGTGTGTAAACTCAATCTTTTATTTGTTAAAGCTGAAAGCAGAGTTGATGTATGAATTATTGTTTTTACATGATGTCCCTTTAACGCACCGCATGGCTGATTGGTCGTAAGGTCATTTACAAACGTCATTTTTGGAAGAATTTCAGCCAGGGAGTTTCCGGGTGCTCCCGAAACACTTTTTTTTCTGTCGTCACGGGCAGACTCGGTGAGACACGATGCTGCTGGCCGCGCTGACCCAATTTAGTTGTAAGGTAGGACGCCTTTCCACGTCATTTATGGAAGAATTTCCGCCAGCGAGTTTCCAGGTGCACACACACACCCAGACATCTCATCTCATTTTCTGAACCGCTGCTTGTTTCTGCAAAACCAGTTACTAAATGTTAAAGTTCACATGCTTTTTACACCCTTTCATTTGAATGTTCAAATCTTGTATTCAATAAATCAAAATAAAAACATTTTTGTTGAATATTACTCTCAGGGAATGTACGATTGTATTGTGATTTAAATTAAATTAGGAACACACTCGTATCAATTAATCCAGAAATCTAAGTGCAAAGGGTTCATAGTTTTCTTGCCACTATGGAGTAGGTATGTGCAGACTTTTACTTACAATTTGCCTTTTTCATACAGGTAAAGGATACCCTCCTTAAAATTGTGCATCTGACAGAGGACCAGGGCCTTATCAAACACAGTATTGTCACTTCTGAGGAGTGACAATGCTTCACCCTGCAGGATCTTTTTTCTCTGCAAATAATAAAGCGTTAGTTTTTTTCCTCCAAAATGTTTTTTCATTCCGAAAAAGTGGGTCCCCAAGTTCAGTTATACCTTGAGATATGAGGTTAATGCGTTCCTGGACCGAGCTCATATGCCATTTTACTCGTATCTCAAATCGACTTCATCTCATCTCCACTCATTTTCTGAACCGCTCATTCAATATAGAAACGCATTCACTCCGGAAATACTCCGGAAATAGAACAAGGGTACTTCTGAAATGGGGTCGACGGAGGTTGGCAGCTCTGTAAGATATGCTGACTCACTATTTGCAATTGCTTGTTAGTGTTGCATCAGTTTGGTGTGAGTAATGAAAAATGTCAAGTCTTGTTAAGACATCAGCTCTACAGTTGTTTGGGCGTATCAGCCCACACCCTGTTTCTGTTTTCTTCTCTGTGCAGCATCATGTTTTCACATATAAATAGATGCACAAACTGTTCGTTCGGAGAGAGTCGCGGCGAATAGGCTGTGCGTTCGCAGCCGTTCGACTTCTCCCCATCCTGTAGTCTGGTAATAAACGTATCTCCTTGAAATTGTTCTCTCTCTTTCTTAACCTGCTCCTGAAGTTGTTTTACAGATCTATCATATTTGGTGCCGAAACCCGGGACCCAACACGCCAACAATTGCCAGAGCGGCGACGGAGCACGACGAAGGGCAAATTAAGACTGTCGACAGCATCCTCCATTCCTCCATTGAAAGGGTAAACCCGACGGCTGTTCCGTCGCTGCTCCGGTGATCTGGTGACGGGTTCCCCGAACTAGGGCAGGTTCGGAACAAGAAAGATTGTGAGTCCACCCTTTGATTTCTGTCTCCGTGAAGTGTGATAATTTGAATGAGTATTATCACTGAGGTAGTGTTGAATGTTTGAGGTCTAGACCGACGTAGGTAGAACATGAATGTTTGTGGTCTAGACCGACTATGTAGAACATGAATGTTCGAGGTCTGGACCGACGCAGGTAGAAGGTAAATGTTTGTGGCCTGGACCGACGTAGGTAGAACATGAATGTTTGTGGCCTGGACCGACGTAGGTAGAACATGAATGTTTGAGGTCTAGAACGACGTAGGTAGAACAAGAATAGAGTCAGGGACTCCGCTAAGAGACAGTCTTGTGGTCTTGGTGTGTTCATAAATATTGGGTGAATCACGAAGTATTGATATCAATTTAATAATAATTGGACATAGGCCCTGTCGTCATTATCACAACACAAAAAGCCTACTTGTCATCACACGCAGAAACTGCGTGTGACGAAATTGATGGTGCTTCTCCATAAGCTACGTTTACTCGGCAAAAGACCTAAATAAGTGTAAGTTACGGACTTGTAATTTGGCATTCTGCTGTTGTGGATACAGGTCGCTTACCTCTCGCTTACCTCTCACTGTCTTCCACTTACCTTACTTCAGTCAGCTAGTAGGAGGCAGATCACCACCCAAACATCTATTCATATTACCGCAGAAGGGAAAGTGTGTTATGTTACCGCGAGTTTAGATTTCTGATGGATGTGGGGAAAAAACTGTCCTTAAGCCTATTTGTCCGTGCTTTGTGGGACCTATAGCGTCTGCCAGAGGGCAGCAGCTGGAACAGATTGTGACCAGGGTGGTAAGGGTCCCCTATGATGTTCTTGGCTCTGCTGAGGTAACGAGGGCTGGCAATGTCTTCCAGTGAGGGCAGAGAGCAGCCGACAATGCTCTGGGCAGTGTTAATCACTTTCTGCATGGCCTTTTTGTCTGCCGCCGTGCTTCCAGCGTACCACACTGTGATGCAGTACGCCAGGATGCTCTCTACAGTGGTTCTATAGAAGGTTATCAGAAGCTTGGTGCCCAAGTTGTTCTTCCTAAGTACCCTGAGGAAATAATAATAATAATAATCGGACATAGGCCCTGTCGTCATCGTCAACAACAAAAAGCCTACTTGAGTCGTTTCTGAGCCTTCTTCACTACTGCCATGATGTTTGTAGACCATGAGAGCTTATCCGTGACGTGGACCCCAGGGAATTTAAAGGACTGGACCCTGTCTACACATACTCCATTTATGAGGAGTGGGGCCAGATCTGTGCCGTGTTTGCGAAAGTACAGGATTATTACTTTAGTTTTCGTGGTGTTCAGTGTGAGATTGTTCACCGAACACCACGAAGACAGTTTGTTGACCTCATCTCTGTAGGCCGACTCATCCCCTCCTGAGATGAGTCCGACCACAGTGGTGTCGTCAGCGAAATTGATGATGGCGTTAGACTGGTGGGTGGGTGTACAGTCGTATGTGTACAGGGAGTGCAGAAGAGGACTCAGTACACAGCCTTGAGGGGAGCCAGGGCTCAGTGTAATGGAGGAAGAGAGGTGGGGACCAAGTCTAACAGTGTGGTCGGTTGGTCAAGAAGTTCTTTATCCAGCAGCAGATTGAAGAGGATAGTCCAAAGTGGGAGTTTGTCAGTCAGAATGTCCGGTTTTATGGTGTTGAAGGCTGAGCTATAGTCAATGAAGAGCATCCTCATGTAGTTCCCATGGTGTTCCAGGTGGCTCAGTGCTGTATGTAGAGCAATGGCAATAGCATCCTCAGTGGACCTGTTTGCTCTATAAGCAAACTGGTGAGGGTCAATTGAGGGAGGGATTGTATTCCTGATATGGCGGGCTACCAACTTTTCAAAGCACTTCATGATCACAGGCGTGAGTGCAACAGGCCTATAATCATTCATGCTGTCAATGGTTGGCTTTTTGGGGACAGGGATAATGGTGGCAGATTTCAGACAGGATGGAATGATGGATTGTTGCAGGGAACAATTGAAAATTTTTGTGAAGACTCCAGCCAGCTGGTCAGCACAGGCTTTGAGCACCTTCCCAGGTACTCCGTCTGGGCCAGCAGCCTTCCTGGTGTTCACAGACCGCATTACCAGTCTCACTTCCTGTTCCCGGAATGTCAGTGTATTGCTGCAGGGTGGTGGTCGGGGTGTTGAAACTGGGTCTAATTTATCAGTCTCAAAGTGGGCAAAGAAACAGTTCAATTCCTCCGCTAGTGAGGCATCTGCGTTAACAGACATATTATTGTTATTGTAGTTGGTAATATGGCGTATTCCTTGCCACATCTTCCAATATGCAACGCGATACACATTATTGAAGGAATTGGGACTTGATTAGTATGCATTTTATAAGTAATGAGTTTGAATTTCTCTAAAGGACACAATAATGCTAAAAATATTAACCCTGCAAACAAGGGGTGATTACAATTTAGTGGGTTCAATTCTATTCAGAATTATAAATGTGTGCATTGTTTCTGGATATTAATTGATGTGAATGTAACTGTTGCAGAGAACGGGAAAGCTGTTTTCCTGAGGAGAAAGCAGCCTGGTTTGCTTTTTTTATTTTTCCTATTTTTAGTATGATTAGTTAATTTGTGTAATTGCAGGAAAGGAAAAAACAAATATGGTTTTTGATCTTAACAAGGAAGCAGTGATCATAATAGAATACCAGCTAGCATATTTGATTTTGACTGATAAGGCATTTACATTTTCACAAACTATAGTGATGGAATAAGTAAGATTGTTGCGATTTTTGTTCATTGAGGTATTTAAGCCCAACCAAATAGCTGTAAGCAAATGTTAAGCACGTGTTGAAGACAACGACAGAACACAGCAGCTAAAGCAGCAGCGCAAACACTTGCTGCACAGTATGCACAGCAACAACAGCTGAGCCGATCTCAAGAACAGTCTGCAGACGAACTGTACACAGCTAAAGGGCTACCGTGCCTACCAAAAATTTATTCCAAAATTGAGCCATGAATGTCTCAGGAGGAGGGATAGTATAGCCCCAGAGGTCTCCAAACCTACTTTAAATTTTTTTGCAGAAACTGTCTCACCTGCTGTAGACACAACTCTCAAGGCAAAGAACGACCCAAGCGCGGAACAAGGCAAACAGGGACATATCACTTTGAGGTTCTGAACATGGATTTCATCAAACTGAACCAAAGTGGCACATACAAGTACTGTCTGGTGATTATTGACAGTTACAAAGTGGGTTGAGATATGCCCATCCAAGAAAGCTGAAGAGAAAGGAGAACCAGATTCTCTCACTCAGTGGTTATGCAAAATGTTCCAAGAAAGAACTGTGATTAATGCAAATGATCTGCCGACATCTTCTCTGCCTCCCACACAGAAGGTCCTGTCCCCAGGCGACCTGGTACTCGTCAAGGTGATAAAAAGAAAGTACTGGACATCTCCACGTTGAGACAGGACCTCACCGTGTGATTTTGACCGCTAACTTCACCAATTGGCCACCACCGTCAAAGCTGATGAACAAGTGTTGGAGCTCACGACCATGATCCAGTGTGGGGCTCGGATGTCCCCCTCAAACACAAACACTGGTCAGTCTCCTCCAAAATCCTGATGGCTCTGTTCCCTTAGTTCTCGTCAAGGAACAGCAAAGAACACACTACGTCTGGAAACCATTGACTCCAGATTCCAGGCATATGTCAACGCATCAGTCCGAGTACAACAAGGCCGAGAAGTCCAAATCACCGTCGACAAAATCGAAGGAAGAGACACCTGGTTACATCAGTCCCACTGTGGACAAGTAGAAGAATGAAGTGGTCTGTCATCCTCATCACCGCTCTGTGTTCCACCACATGAGGGGACCTCCCGGAACCTTGGTGCACTCCCGCTGGAGGAGAGTGCCCCACTAGCTGGTTCCGGAGGCGGTCAGGGGCCCTCCATATCTGCAGCCCGTCGGCCAGGACACCCATCGTTGTCCAGGTCCCATTCATCACCCTACAGCTTGCTCACTTGGGGATACAGGGGACTGACTGTGGGAGAGCCGGTTCCGCAACGGGGATGGCTTGACTGGTTCCTCTCGGGCTCATGGACACAGACTCTTTTGGAAGCCCTGGTGCCGTTCGTAACTGTTATTGCTCTCGTGCCTGTTATCCTAACCTGTTGTTTGCCCTGCTTCTCAGCTTTGATCAAACGTACCATTGATGCCACAGTCGAACGTACCATGATTGTCAGGTTGATTTGTCGGTCTAAACTCTAGTTCGAAGTAATTTGTGAAGAATTTTGTTCAAAATTAGTGTCGCTAACAAACGAGGTTTTGATATTTTTTATACTCACAAACAGAAAGGAATTGTAAGTACGCTGATTCACTATTTGCAATTGCTTGTTAGTGTTGCATCAGTTTGGTGTGAGAAATGAAAAATGTCAAGTCTTGTTAAGACATCAGCTCTACAGATGTTTGGGCGTATCAGCCCACACCCTGTTTCTGTTATCTTCTCTGTGCAGCATCATGTTTTCACATATAAATAGATGCACAAACTGTTCGTTCGGAGGGTACTCGGATGATTCGCCTAAAGACGTTTCGCCGACGGACAGGTCGCCGAATGGACGTTCCACCGAACGGTCATTCGGCCGAACGGAGGTTCCACCGAACGGTCATTCAGCCGAACGTCTGTTCGGCCGATACGGAGGTTTCGCGCGCTTGCCCCGCCCCTGGATCGTGTGTGTACAAGTTTTTCAACCTCGGCGTTGTCCAAATTGTAGTAAAAATCAATGATTCATTTCCCTTTGCCGCTCATCACTCTCAATTTATTAGTCTACCGTCAATGTCAGCCCGGGAATAAGCACTCTTGGGCGGGCATGTCAGCCCGGGAATAAGCACTCTTGGGCGGGCAGATGTAGTAGAACCGAGCCGTGAAATGACAGCAATCAGGTCAAATACATCCTAAAACAGCATTTAATGATCAAATACAAATACTGGAGCTCTTTGGACATTAGAACCGAGCCCAGGGAAGTGAATTCCTCGGTAAAATGTCGCGATGTCGCGATAAGGCAGTCCATTCGCCAAACGGCTCAAAATGCGTTTGATGATTAAATACAAATACTAGTATTGTATATACAAATACTAGTATTTGTATTTAATCATTAAACGCTGTTTTCGGCTGGATTTGACCGAATTTGAGAGCATTTTGAGCCGTTTGGCGAATGGCCCTGTTCTTAAAATGGCCGACAAGCGACGACGTCCAGCTCCGTTGCCTCACAACGCGCATCGGAGATCTAGTCTGTATACACGATACCTATGGGAATACCAAGCAAAAAAAAAGAAGGAAGACGACGAAGAATAAGTGAATTTCCTTTGTCTTCTTTTAATGAAAATACTAGTATAAAATACAATACTAGTATTGTATATACAAATACAGTGGTACCTCGTCATATGACCGCTCGTCATACAAAATTCTCGTCTTACGACGGAAATATCGATCGAATAATTTGCCCGTCATGCGATCAAAATTTCGTGATGCGACCAAGCCAGGTCTTTTTTTTATATCTTTCGTGTATAACAATATTTACGAGCACGGAACGATTAATTCAGACGAGTTTCTCCTAAGACCAGGAAACGCACAACGCGCATGCGCGGGCAAAAAGAGGGCTTTCTGGGTAATGAAGTATACTCGTGCACACAACACCCATAGGCAATGGCAACCTTTCTCAGAATAAAACTTCATTACCCACAATCCATACGTGGGTAAGTTCAACTATTGTATTTCCTGTTATTCTTTCTAAGGAAAGAAGCTCCCGCGATCGTTCTTTAAAGACTGTTTCTCATTGGCAAGTGGTCGTGCGTTATCCTATTGTGAGGACATTTGTGTGCATCATTTTGGGAATATTTTGAAGGCAATACAACAGCAAACAGTCCATCGATAGCGAACGTGAGGGTGGAGGCGTGGCAAACCGCCAACCCGGAAAACGAAGGTAACAAAAGATTACAACAAAATTAGAATTCAGTTTTGTGTAAAGTTACATTAAACGTATGTTTGAGTGTCTGTATATATTAATACAAGTTAATTTAAATTTGTTTGTTCCGTTTACGAGTGCGTTGTCGTGGAAAAAAAACGAACCCCCCCCACGCCCCCAAACGTCTCTGTCTCCCGTCGGCGAAATCTGCCCAATTTTAGTTAGATTAAACACATTTTATTACTATTAAACCACTAGTTATGTGTTACTTTGTTAATAGATGGCGAATTAGAAGAAATAAAACATTTTTTCCAATCCAATATCCTGTTTTTGGTGTTTTTTCAGAGGGCTGGAACGAATTAATTTGTTTTACATTCATTTCAATGGAAAACGTCCGCTCGAGTTACGAGAATCTCGTCATACGAGCTCAGTTCCGGAACGGATTAAGCTCGTATCTCGGGGTACCACTGTACTAGTATTTGTATTTAATCATTAAACGCTGTTTTCGGCTGGATTTGACCGAATTTGAGAGCATTTTGACCCGTTTGGCGAATGGACGAATATAGACGTTTTTTTTGCCTTATCGCGACATCATCGCGACATTTTAACGAGGAATTCACTTCCCTGGGCTCGGTTCAAATGTCCAAAATCATCCGGCCACGCGTTCGGAGAGAGTCGTGGCGAATAGGCTGTGCGTTCGCAGCCGTTCGACTTCTCCCCATCCTGTAGTCTGGTAATAAACGTATCTCCATGAAATTGTTCTCCCTCTTTCTTAACCTGCTCCTGAAGTTGTTTTACAGATCTATCAAGCTCTGCAATATATTGACCTATATACTATACTAAAGTTTTAGAAGCAGAGCTATTACCACCTCATTCCTATACACAAACAGCTAAACTGATAGCATTAACACAGGTGTATGACTTAATGCAAACAATGTTAGAATTTATACAAACGGTTGTAATGTTCGTGTGTGGGGTGTGTGTTTTCAATGTGTCACAATTTTGCCCATTATACTGCATTATTGGCAAACAAAGGGTGCCCCCTGAGAATTTGTGGGTATTCTCCAGGTACCCGTTTCCTCCCCACAAACCAAAATATGCATGTGAGGCTAGTTTAACTCTAAATTACCCCTGTCTGTGAGTGTGAGCGTGAATGTTGTCCGTCTTGTGCTTTTGATCGGCAGGCCACCGAGATATAATTAATCGATCAGATATCAAGGTGGAAAATATTTGGAAAGTTGGAATCGATTTCTGAAATTGCCAATAAGCCCTTTTCAGGGACGACAGCGACAGATTATGGCAGAAATATTTCATCATATTAAAATTTAATGAAATGCAGCAGCAAAGTCCAAATTTGAAACTTAAGGTGTGAATGAACAAACAAGCTGCTCTGCAAAATGAGGATTTTGGGAGCACTGGAAAAAACAGACACATTTGTAGATAAACTTTCGTGGTTGGGCTACTATATTGACTCATGGGAAGTCTCATGTCGCAACAAGGGGGTGTTGGGCTGAATGCAGTGCCACTAAACTATTGCGAAGGGAGGCGGATGTCCTTCACTGTACTGCATAAAAGATGCTGAGATGTTCAATGAAGGGGGTCTTTGTTCCTGTCTCACTGCTGTCCAAGTGTGCACTCTGTTCGAGCTTCAATACGTTTCTTCTCACTACCCTTCATTGCACCGGCTTGCTTAGATCCCATTGTTTTTCCCTTAATTCTGCACTGGGTAATGCAAAACAACACGTTAAAAAATGCAACCTGTACGCCCAGTGCTCGTATATATCTTTACGCGAGGAAGATGCGATAAGAAAGACAGTGCACTATTATCACAAGCAGCCTCTCACCGACTCGGCCACAAGGCTGTCTCGTATGCTCGTACTCAAATTTGTCTCGTATCTCAAGGAAAATATTTGCTCGGAATGTTCCTAGTATCTCAAATTTCTCGAATGTTGGGGCACTCGTATGCCAAGGTATTACTGTAATGTTAATCAAAAATAGCTCATAATATTAGATACTTGATGTTTTTCAGACCTCAGGGTGCTGTTCATGTGCCCAGTCTTGAAATCGCAGCTCAAGGAGTGTATCATAAACACCCTGTGGAGAATTGGGATCCACCTCAATCATGTGCTCCAAGTAGGCTTTGAGCTCCCGGGGATTATTGGCAAATATTGGAATGAATTCCTCAGAGTTGGCCTAAAATAAAAATACATATGGATGAAGACATAACAAAATGTAGACACACGCAATTTCAAATATCTGGGTCAACCAAATGACTACCGTATTTTCTCACATATAAGCCGCCTATAAGTCGTACCCTTAAAATTGCCTTAAGATCGTTGAATTTTACAATTTCTCTCGTATAAAACGCCCCCTGATTTAAAATTCTCACCTCCATATTCATGGTTTTAATAGGGAGTACAAATATGTTACTTTGAAGGGAAAATCTTAACAAAAATCAATGCACGTGGTATTTCTAAGATACTGTATGAATCCAAAGGCCCGTCTGCTGGATTGCACATTATTTGGGTCAATATCATAAGGAAGTTAATATGCCTGTCCAATATGCAAAATATCAAATTATTCAATTTGAAAAATGAAATAAGTCTGTCTTGACGACAGCCTGATGCTTTTTAATGACAGAAATTAAAATTTTCTTAGCAGAAGTTTAAGATGTTGTGGGAGCCTTATTACTTCTAAAGTAGAAATATCTCAATTCTTTTAATGGTTCATATAACTGCAATAGTTATCACTTTCAAACAAGAAATAAAAAGAAAAAAAATCAACGCGGAATTTTGTTCCTTTCTGTGTTCCGAAAGGGTGTTGCCTGCACGTAGACAAATTCAAAAACAAAGTCATGTGAGCAGTACAACCAGGAAGTGTGTCCGTAGCAGTCTGGTGTTCACCAAGTCTCTGGGTGCAACAATAGCATGAGATACACATTATGCAGGTATCATGGCTGGCATTTTAATAATTGACCACAAGACCTTCAATCAGCCCCAACAACTATTGGGATGTGCTGACATGGAAAACACTAAAAACAGATGTATCAAGGCTATTCGCGTCTAGCCAGTCAGAGCACGTTTAACTACGGTAAGATGGTGGCGCCCTGAGGGAGCAATGGGAGGCACAAGTGAGTATTTTCACGTTTTATGGAAGATAGATTTTTTTTCTTGAATTTTATTCATAGACATCAAAATAAATTTTGTTTAGTCTTTGTCACCTTGCAGTTTCATGCAAGTTTAAGCGACCTGTATCCATAACAGCAGAATGCCAAATTACAAGTCCGTAACTTGCACTTATTTAGGTCTTTTGCCGAGTAAACGCAGCTTATGGAGAAGCACCACCAATTTCGTCACACGCAGTTTCTGGGTGTGATGACAAGTAGGCTTTTTGTGTTGTTGATAATGACGACAGGGCCTATGTCCGATTATTATTATTATTAAGTTTAATTTATGCACATATAAGCTGTACCCTGGATTCAGTCATCATTTTTGAGTGACAAATATGGCTTATATGCGAAAAAATACGGTATATGCAGAATGGATTATAATATAATACTATAATATTCTACACCATGAAATAAAATACTACCTTTCAAAAGTTTTCAAAACTCAGACAATTTTGTTTTCAATGTAAAGTCACATTTTTGTTCATAAAATTAGTTGAAAAATTAATAGAAAATAGTGAAGACATTATGATAAGGTTATAAAATATTTTTTTTTTAAACTTGGTCCTTTACATTATTGGTCCCCAAATACCCATCCGCGGACCGATACCGGTCACACACATTGAACAGGTGAGTGAGTTGGGAGTGGTGACATGTCAAAACCCAGCATACTCACAGTACGCCGTCATCCTGATGTGGAAGACGGTGATTTATTTTTCATTGATTTACATACAATGCCTTTGTGTTCATATATATATCTTTGGGTTAAATCAATATCATGTAGGCCTGGGTGATGGCAAAAATTATGACGATAAAAAAATATCGGTCGATATAGATTATTATCACAATAGCTATCACATCTACTGTCTTTCAAGTTTGAAACTTCAACGTTTTATGAATAAGTAAATAAATGACTTTAGTCATTCTTCAATTATGAATGCAACTACAATAACTTTAAAAAAAGAATATGAAATATGATGATTTAAAATAGCGTTTTTGTTTTTTTGTCGTGCAATAGAAAGACAAATCCCTCGGAACACTACAAAAAGTAATCATAATAAATTTTAATAGCCATCTTTATTTTTATGAATTTGCTTTCAAAACTGCTGTGCAATAAAATAAAGAAAATAATAATGATAAAAGATATCACCATTTGGAAGCAGGCTATTTTCAGCATCACAAAAAGAAGTGTTATAGTCCTTTGGCTTTCATGCGTGAACCCCAGCTTGATTGCTAACACTGTTGCTAAATGATTTGTTCCTCACCATCTTCTTTGTCTCCTGAACGTTGGTCTGGAGATAGGGCAAAATTTAGTGATTGAATTTGGCAGTTTGAAGTAGATCGGCATCAGTCCTTTTAATCCGACCGGCCAATATTCATTCATTCATTTTCTGAACCACTTATCCTCACAAGGGTCACGCAGGGTGCTGGAGCCTATCCCAGATAACTACAGGCACCAGGCGGTGGCAACCTTGAATTATTGGCCAGCCATTCAAGGAGACGGACAACTATTCACGCACACACTCATTCCTAGGAGCAATTTAGAGAGTTCAACCAGCCCAGTCTGCATGTTATTTTCGGGATGTGGGAGGAAACCGGAGTACCCAGAGAAAACACACAAGCCCGGGGAGAAGATGCAAACTCCACACAGTGAGGACCAACCTGGGATTGAACCCTCAACCTCAGATTCTCGATTGGATTCAGGTCTGGACTTTCACATGGCCACTTGGATATTTTTATTTGCGAACATGTCCATTGCAGATTTGGCTTTATGTTATGGATCATTGTCCTGTTGGTAGATAAATCTCTGTCCCAGTCTCAGCTCCCTTGCAGACCCCAACAGGTTTTCTTCCAAAATCGTCCTGTAATTAGCTCCATTCACCTCCCAATCAATTTTAACAATCTTCCCTGTCCCTGCTGAAGAAAAGCAGGCCCAAACAATGCGGCTGCCACCACCATGTTTATGTTTGACAGTGGAGATGGTGTGTTCAGGGTGATGAACTGTGTTGCTTTACGCAAAACATCGTTTTGCATTGTGGCCAAAAAGTTTGATTTACATTTCATCTGACCAGAGCACCTTCTTCCACATGTTTAGTGTGTCTCCCAGGTGGCTTGGGACAAGATTTAAACAAGTCTTTTTATAGACATCTTTGAGAAATGGCTTCTTGCCACTCTTCCAGATTTACGGATCACAGAGGGGAATGAGATGGCCTAAAGAGATGAGGTCCTTAGACTCAGCAAGTGGTACGCTCTCAAACCCTGGCGCTGAACATTTCCATAACCAGCGAACTTATCCTGGACTTACAATAAAATAAAGCCACTCCTCCCTGTATATCAATGGCGAATGTGTGGAGCAAGTAAAGTCTTTGAAATTCATGGGGTTACATATCTCTACTGACCGCACTTGGTCAGCAAACATCACAGCACTCATCCATAAGGCACAACAGAGGTTACATTTCCTAAGAGTACTCAGGAAGAAGCAACTCAACACCAACCTGCTGGTGACCTTCTACCAGTCAGACAGCATGCTGACTTACACTGTGTCAGTGTGGCACTCAACCTGTACAGAAGCCGTCACAAAAAAACTAGAGAGGGTGATCAATACAGCTCAAAAGATCATCAGCTGCCCCCAACCTCCCGTCCACCATCTACAACTCATGGTGCCTAGGAAAGACAATAGTAAAGACAATAAAATAATAAAAGCAATAAAAACAATATAAGACAATACTGTCATCCTTTACCACTTTGCGGCATCAGTACATCATGTTTTTTATGTTAAGTATCCAAAAAGAAAATATTAATAAAAATGTCAAAATTCACGCTGAAACTCACAAGCGGAAGACAGGAGATGAAAAATAGGGGAAGTAAGGCCACCACTTTCTCTTCGGCACTGATCTGGGTGACACTCAGCGCCAAAAAAGAAGCAAAATTTCACCATAGAACAATGACGCGCCGAATAATATGGTAAAGGCAGGCAATAAGTTGCCCATGCAGCACATCATTACGGCACAACTAAATCTTCCGTGTGTTATATAAAAAAAGACTAAGTGGACATTCGGAAAACGGCAACAATATCCTTTTCCAAGGACACCGAGTAAGTGGTAACCACTAGGAATAAAAAATGAAACAGGATTATGAGGGATTTACGACGTAAATAGGGCAGAGAAGGTGGCTCAGTTAGAAGCCACTGAAGGCTTCTCAGAGGGGTGGACGTCAATAAAAGCATATTTGTAGAAAAAAAGAAACAGCAGTCACTACTCCCCATCATCGTCTTCCTCTCACAAAAGTTCCTTCTGCTGCCCCTACGGCACCTCCTGAAGATTCCATCGATGAACGAACGCCTCTCGAATCTGACTAAGAGGACTTGGACTAAAGCTGTTTTTGTTTTTTAATGAAGCAGAGAGGAGCTATTTTCATTGTGAATACTGTACTTAAAGTATATACAATTTTCTACTTAAAAGATATTTACCGTATTTACTCACATATAAGACGGCTCCGCATATAACCCTTAAATTTTCCTTAAAATTGTTGAATTTGTTACCGTATTTTCCGCACTAAAAGGCGCACCTAAGAGCCTTCAATTTTTTCAAAAGCTGACCATGCGCCTGATAATCCGGTTATACAGTGGGGCAAATAAGTATTTAGTCAACCACCGATTGTGCAAGTTGAAAAAAAACTTGGAAAAGAATAGAGAGGCCTGTTCAACATGGGTAAACCTCAACCATGAGAGACAATGTGGGGGAAAAAGGAAATCACATTGTTTGATTTTTTAAAGACTTTATTTGCAAATCATGGTGGAAAAGAAATATTCGGTCAATACCAAAAGTTCATCTCAATAATTTGTTTTGTACCCTTTATTGGCAATAACGGAGGCCAAACGTTTTCTGTAACTCTTCACAAGCTTTTCACAAACTGTTGCTGGTATTTTGGCCCATTCCTCCATGCAGATCTTCTCTAGAGCAGTGATGTTTTGGGGCTGTCGTTGGGCAACACGGACTTTCAACTCCCTCCACAGATTTTCTATAGGGTTGAGAGCTGGAGACTGGCTAGGCCACTCCAAGAAACTTGAAATGTTTCTTACGAAGCCACTCCTTTGTTGCCCTGGCTGTGTGTTTGGGATCATTGTCATGCTGAAAGACCCAGCCACGTCTCATCTTCAATGTCCTTGCTGATGGAAGGAGATTTTCACTCAAAATTTCTCGATACATGGCCCCATTCATTCTTTCCTTTACACAGACCAGTCGTCCTGATGCCTTTGCTGAAAAACAGCCCCAAAGCATGATGTTTCCACCCCCATGCTTCACGTTGGGTATGGTGTTCTTCGGATGCAATTCAGTATTCTTTCTCCTACAAACACGCGAACCTGTGTTTCTACCAAAAAGTTCTATTTTGGTTTCATCTGACCATAAGACATTCTCCCAGTCCTCTTCTGGATCATCCAAGTGCTCTACAGCGAACCGCAGACGGGCCTGGATGTATACTGGCTTCAGCAGGGGGAAACGTCTGGCAGTGCAGGATTTGAGTCCCCGGTGGCGTATTGTGTTACTGATAGTAGCCTTTGTTACTGTGGTCCCAGCTCTCTGTAGGTCATTCACTAGATCCGTCCGTGTGGTTCTGGGATTTTTGGTCACCGTTGTTGTTATCATTTTGACGCCACGGGGTGAGATCTTGCATGGAGTCCCAGATCGAGGGAGATTATCAGTGATCTTGAATTGCTCCCACAGTTGATTTCTTTACACCAAACGTTTTACCTATTGCAGATTCAGTCTCCCCAGCCTGTTGCAGGTCTACATTTTTGTCTCTGGTGTCCTTTGACAGCGCTTTGGTCTTGGCCATAGTGGAGTTTGGAGTGTGAGAGACTGAGTTGGTGGACAGCTGTCTTTTATACCGATAATGAGTTGAAACAGATGCTACTAATACAGGTAATGAGTGGAGACCTCGTTAGACCTTGTTAGAAGTTAGACCTCTTTGACAGCCAGAAATCTAGCTTGTTTGCATGTGACCAAATACTTATTTTCCACTATAATTTGGAAATAAACTTGGAAATATACTAAAGTGGTTAGTAGCACCTGAGGTATCTATAGATTCTTAGTGCAAGATAAAATGTTGCACTGCTAAGACTGAAGTAAAAGTCTGAGAACATTAATTGATATGGATCTGGCAGTGTGATGGCATTTTACATACATGATACTTAATTGAGTCTAGATTTGGTCCTCTTAGGTGCAGAACACAAGTTGAGTTTGTTGACAGCTCCTGGGAAGAAACTGTCCATGAGTCTGTTTGTTTTCGGTGGTAGCGCCTGCCAGAGGGCTGCAGTTTGAAAAGGTGAAAGCCGGAATAGTGAACAGTAATTCATCAAATTCCGCGCATAATGTAAAATCAGACTTGGCTTTTCTGGGGGGAAAAAAATCATAAAAACGTGAAACGTGGATGCTTATTGGCCTTGTCCGAAATAATAAAATAAGCGCCATGGACGGCGTAAGGTCGCATGGGGCTCGGATTTATTGGGCTGGATCCAAGATGGTGGTGCGCACGGGTGCAGCGGGTCTTTGCTCTCCAGTTTGGTGCTTTGTTTCCTCAGTCTTTTTGTTATTTACAAACATCTGCGAGCAAAACATTTTCTACAGTCTCCTGATTTTGAGCTCTTGGCAGTTCTGTGCAGGCCCTTCTATCTACCAAGGGAGCTAACGGTAGTCATTGTAATGGCTGTTTACATCCCACCGGATGCTAACGTTACCACGGCACTTAGCCTCCTGCTAGCGACTGTAAACAAACAGCAGCTTGACCACCCTGATGGAGTCCTTAATGTCGCCGGTGACTTCAAAGCATGTTTAAAGACTGTTCTGCCTAAGTTTATCCAGCATGTGAAGTGTCACACCAGAGGAGATAAAACTCTAGACCATGTTTATTCTAACATTAAACATGCTTATAGAGCTACTCACCTCCCTCGCCTCGCTGGATCCGACCATCTCTGCCTGTCCCTCACCCCCTCATACACACCACTGCGGACGCCAGGTAAGGCCACAAAAAAGAAAATAAAAATATGGCCTGAGGATGCCCTTTCTCAGCTGCAGGACTGTTTTTCCCGCACCATTTGGGAACTTTATTAACACCACAACCTCCAGGACTACACAGACACTGTACTTTCCTATATCAAAAACTGTAAATAAAGGTATCTGGGGTTTTCCTAACCAAAAACCCTGGATGACCAGTGAGACACAGGCACTCATTAAATGCCATAACACCGCCTTCAGGTCAGGGGACAAGTTACAATACAGCGCTGCCAGAGCAGACCTGAAGAGAGGCATTAAAAAGGCCAAGGTAGCATATACAAGGAAAATTGAGGAGCACTTCACAGAAAATAACCCAAAGAAGATGTGGCAGGGAATAACGATACATTACCAATTACAATGACAATAATAAGGTGTCAGTTGACACAGATGTCTTACTAGCAGAGGAACTGAACCATTTCTTTGCCTGCTTTAAGACTGACAAATCGGATTCAGTCTCAACACATCCACCACCTTGCAGCAGTACACTGAAGCTTCAGGAACACGAAGTGAGACAGGTACTGCGGACTGTGAACACCAGGAAGGCTGCTGGCCCTGATGGAGTGCCTGGGAAGGTGCTCAAAGCCTGTGCTGACCAGTTGACTGGGGTTCTCACAAATATTTTCAATTGTTCCCTGCAACAATCCATCATCCCCTCCTGCCTGAAATCTGCCACCATTATCCCTGTCCCTAAAAAGCCAACCATTGACAGCCTGAATGATTACAGGCCTGTTGCACTTACGCCTGTGATCATGAAGTGCTTTGAAAAGTTGGTCGCCCTCCATATCAGGGACACAATCCTTCCCTCAGTTGTCCTTCACTAGTTTGCTTATAGAGCAAACAGGTCCACTGAGGACACCATCGCCATAGCTCTACACACAGCACTGAGCCACCTGGAGCACCAGGGGAACACCTTCAACACTATAATACTGGACATTCTGGCTGACAAACTCTCCCACCTTGGACTATCCTTTTCCATCTGCTGCTGGATTAATAACTTCTTAACCCACAATCAACAAACTCTTAGACTTGGTCCCCACCTCTCTTCCTCCATTACACTGAGCACTGGCTCCCCTCAAGGTCGTGTACTGAGTCCTCTTCTATACTCCCAGTACACATACGACTGTACACTGACCCACCACTCTAACTCCATCATCAAATTTGCCGATGACACCACTGTGGTCGGACTCATCTCAGGGGGGGATGAGTCTGCCTACAGAGAGGAGGTCAACAAACTGTCTTCGTGGTGTTTGGTGAACAATCTCACACTAAACACCAAAAAAACTAAAGAAATAATCCTGGACTTTCGCAAACGGAACACAAATCTGGCCTCCACCCTCATTAGTGGAGTATGCGTAGACAGGGTACAGTCCTTCAAATTCCTGGGGGTCCACGTCACAGACATGGTCTCCTGGTCTACCAACACCACAGTAGTGGTGAAGAAGGCCCAGAAGCGACTTCATTTTCTGAGGGTACTAAGGAGGAACAACTTGGACACTAAGCTTCTGGTAATCTTCTATAGAGCCACTGTGGAGAGCATCCTGGCATACTACATTAGTGTGGTACGCTGGAAGCACGGCAGCAGACAGAAAAGCCATGCCGTGAGTGATCAACACCGCCCAGAAGATCATCAGCTGCTCTCTGCCCTCACTGGATGACATTGCCAGCCCTCGCTACCTCAGCAGAGCCAGCCGAGAACATTGTTAGGGACCCTACCACCCTGGTCACAACCTGTTTCAGCTGCTGCCCCCCTGATCTTGCATTAGCACAACACACAATCCCTTCTGTGCAATAACAATGCAATATCTTGGATTGTGCAATATTTTAGAATTACCTTGCCCGGACGTGACTTTTTAAAAATTACTTATTTGTTTTTACTGGGATAAACACACTTTGTGGAGTAGCATCACCAGTTTCATTATACTCAGCTGTGTATAATGACAATAAAGGATTTTGTTTTGATTGATTGATAAAAATCCACCCTCACAGCAGCTCCCGGACACTCAGAAACCTCGATTTTCAGATAAAAATGATGCCAATGCCTGCTGCCAGCCATTTTTTTCTGCAGTGCTGAGTCCTCTGTCTTCCAACATTTTCCTAGTGTCAAGCGGAAGACAGGGGAGTGGTTTCCGCTTGCGAGTTTCAGCGTGGATTTTCACATTTTTATGAACTTTTTTTCCTTGAAAAGCCACGTCTGATTTTACATTATGCGCAGAATTTGATGAATTACTGTTCACTATTCCGGCTTACACCTTTTCAAACTGCTGACCTCTAGCAGGCGCTACCACCAAAAACAAACAGACTCATGGACAGTTTCTTCCCAGGAGCCGTCACCATACTCAACTTGAGTTCTGCATCTAAGAGGACCAAATCTAGACTCAATTAAGTACCATGTATGTAAAATGCCATCACACTGCCAGAGCCATATCAATTATGAATGTTCTCAGACTTTTACTTCAGTCTTAGCAGTGCAAAATTCTATCTTGCACTAAAAATCTATAGATACCTCAGCTGCTGCTAACCACTTTAGTCACTATTTTACCACCTCAGTTTGATTTTTAAAGAATTTATTTCCAAATTACAGTGGAAAATAAGTATTTGGTCACCTAACACAAGCACGATTTCTGGCTGTCCAAGAGGTCTAACTTCTAACGAGGTCTCCACTTGTTACCTGTATTAATAGCATCTGTTTTAACTCATTATCCATATAAAAGACACCTGTCCACCACCTCAGTCTCTTACACTCCAAACTCCACTATGGCCAAGACCAAAGAGCTGTCAAAGGACACCAGAGACAAAATTGTACACCTGCACCAGGCTGGGAAGGCTGGATCTGCAAGTGGTAAAACGCTTGGTGTAAAGAAATCAACTGTGGGAGCAATTATTAGAAAATGGAAGACATACAAGACCACTGATAACCTCCCTCGATCTGGGGCTCCATGCAAGATCTCACCCCGTGGCGTCAAAATGATAACAAGAACGGTGAGGAAAAATCCCAGAACCACACGGGGGGACCTGGTGAATGGCCTACAGAGAGCTGGGAACACAGTAACAAAGGCTACTATTAGTAACACAATGCGCCGCCAGGGACTCAAATCCTGCACTGCCAGACGTGTCCCCCTGCTGAAGCCAGTACACATCCAGGCCCGTCTGTGGTCCGCTAGAGAGCATTTGGATGATCCAGAAGAGGACTGGGAGAATGACTTATGGTCAGATGAAACCAAAATAGAAACTTTTTAGTAGAAACACAGGTTAACGTGTTTGAGGAGAAAGAATACTGAATTGTATCTGAAGAACACATACACACTGTGAACTATGTGGGTGGAAACATCATGCTATGGGGCTGTTTTCTCTGCAAAGGGACCAGGACGACTGATCTGTGTGAAGGAAGGAATGAATGGGGCCATGTATCGAGAGATTTTGAGTGAAAATCTCCTTCCATCAGCGAGGACATTGAAGATGAGACGTGGCTGGATCTTTCAGCATGACAATGATCCCAAACACACAGCCAGGGCAACAAAGGAGTGGCTTCGTAAGAAGCATTTCAATGTCCTGGAGTGGCCTAGCCAGTCTCCAGATCTCAACCCTATAGAAAATCTGTGGAGGGAGTTGAAAGTCCGTGTTGCCCAACGACAGCCCCAAAACATCACTGCTCTAGAGGAGATCTGCATGGAGGAATGGGCCAAAATACCAGCAACAGTGTGTGAAAAGCTTGTGAAGAGTTACAGAAAACGTTTGGCCTCCGTTATTGCCAACAAAGCGTACATAAAGTATTGAGATGAACTTTACTACCTTAGGTATTGACCAAATACTTATTGTTTACCATGATTTGCAAATAAATTATTTAAAAATCAAACAATGTGATTTTCTGTGTTTTTTTCCACATTCTCTCATGGTTGATGTTTACCCATGTTGACAACTACAGGCCTCTCTAATCTTTTCAAGTAGGATAACTTGCACAATTGGTGGTTGATTAAATACTTATTTGCCCCACTGTAACAGTCCCCACCAAACCAATCCAGTTCATTAACAACCACTTTTGGGGTGATTCTTTTTTTACATATGACCATATGAAAACAACAGCTAGAGTGCAAAAATCTACGATGCTCTAATTGCTCAAAAGTGAGCATTTTTAGGCAAAATGCAAATTTTAAATCAATATAAATAATCTATTAATAAATAGAATTCATGAACAAAAGTGACTTTTCCTGGAAAGCACAAAATTGTCTGGCTGAGCCAAAACATTTGAATAATAGTGTATCTTCCGTATGAAGCATTTGACCTCTTTAGTTGTTATCCATTACAAAGTTATCGGAAGAGGAAGACCCTGGCGACTGGTCACCAACCTTAAGCAGGTTCTTCTCGAAGTGACTGTCAGTTCCAGCAGTGTCGCCACTCGGATGATAGTTGGTGCATAAACCCTTTAACAGCAGTGTTGTACCTTCAGGAATATGATGCATTAAAGTCTTGCCATAACGCTTCATGTTGCTTTCAGCTTGTTCAAAAGGAAGGCGTCCAATGTAGCGCAACCCTTCCTCATAGTTCTGGGTTTGAGGAGAAAGTATTTTTTAATATTTATGCAGGAACAGATTACAAATACAATGTAAAATCATGTGGTTCTTATAAAGTGTGTAGTAAAAATAAATAAATAAGAAATTTGTGTTTCACCCATATGGAAAATATGAATGCACTGTTCCAAATACTTTCTCACTTGGAGAAATTTTTCAATGTAACCATTTGGAAACATTAGCTCTGTTGAATGCCACCAAGTTGTTGAATCACTGATACTACTATCTGAGCGTCCTTGTCCTTGTACAAAACCATATTTGTACAAAAAATTAACACTTCCCATCACCATATTTTCCCTGTGCGCCAAAAACCCCTGCTGACAAGATAACAGCTCTCGAATTTGACAAAGAGGATTTACCTGACTTGGAACAACTTATTTTTTTATATATACATTCTATTTAAATATGAATACATTACAGTACAATAATCCCTCGAATATCGCGGCATCAACAAATTGCGGATCCACTACATTGCAGATTTTTTTCAGAAATGCGAGCCCCGTGCAACCTTACGCTGTGGCACTTATTTGAATTTAAAACTTGCTCGGCAAATAGGAAGGCAGAGAGCATCAGCGAAGGGGGAGTATTTTTTAGAATTGCGAACCCCGGGTGACATTACGGTGGTAGTTTAATTTCCGGGCCAGTCGGTTGACGATTCAACGGCCGGGGTTTCGGTGGCCCATATCCGCGGCGTCGTCGGGGTTTCGGTGGACTATACCCGCGGCGTCGGCCAGGGCTTCGGCGGTCTGTGCCCGCGGCGTCTTCCGGAGCTTTGGCGGCCCGTGCCCACAGCGTTGGTCGGAGCTTCGGCAGCCCCTACCTGTGGTGAGCAAGGTCTGCCCCGGAACAGGCAACGACAAGTTTTTGGGAAGAGGATGCCGGACATTTTTATTCGAAAAACAAACTGCAAATTTCAGGCTTCACACGGAGCGCATATGTGGGGATGCTGCTGGCTGGCTCCATAGAAAAGCCAGCCTTAATCAACAAGTTCGACCATCCTTATGGTTTAAAAAACAAGAACAAAGCCTATGTTTTGACAGATTTGTTTATAAGAGAATGGTGTTTTTTTAAGTTGTTTTGATACCTAACATGTTTAGTCAGGGGAGTACAGTAATCCTGCGAATATCGCGGACAATGGACCCATGGCCACAAGAACACAAAGGACTTGGACTAAAACTCCCATTTTCCTTTTTTTAAAAATTTTATTTATATCAAGCGGAGAGGAACTATTTTCACTATGAGTACAGAATTTAAAGTAGTTACATTTTTCAATATATACATTATATTTAGATGTTAATACAGTAATACCTCGACATACGAGTGCCCCGACATACGAGGAATTTGAGATATGAGTAAAATTCCAAGCAAATATTTACCTTGAGATACGAGACAAATTTTGAGATACGAGCATTTGAGACAGCCAGTTGGCCAGGCCGCGAAAGGCGGTACTCGGTCATTTGGTCGCCGGTCTTATGGTCGCCGGTCTTTTGGTCGCCCGGAAGGTTATTGATAATTACCATTTAAATCGTTGCTCAAATTCCCTAAATACAAACTGCGAATTATTATTTAGTTATACTTAATGCACTATTAATTATTAGGCTAAAGAAAAGCTCCAAATTTCCCGTACTTTTATTGTGTTTTGTTGGAGAACTTGTTAAGACCCTGACTGACGTCCCTTCCTAAGGGGACAACTCATGTACATACAAACTCTTATACACTCACACGTCCGCTCAGTGAAACTGCTCAGGGCCATTGTTGGCTTTTATTGATGCGTAGACCGTGTTGTTTTACCTTGTTTTGTCGCCAGTCTTTTGGTCGCCCGGTGTTTGGGTCCGGGCGACCAAAAGACCGGCGACCAAAAGACGGCGACCAAACGAGCGCACACGGCGAAAGGCTACTTATAATTTCACCGCACTGTCTCTCAGGCCGCATCTCCCTCGTGCAAATATCTCTACGAGCACTGGTAGGAGCGTTAAATTGTTTCCGTTTTTTTTCCGCATTAGTCAGTGCAGAATTAAGGGAAACACAATGGATCCAAAGCAATCCGGTGCAATGAAGGGTAGTGCGAAGAAAAGGCGTATGATGACAATAGATATTAAGCACGGAATAATCAAAAAACATGAGTAGTATACGCGTGACTGAGGTGGCTCATCAATACATATGGAGAAGCAGAAAGTTTGGCCCGAAAGCTGCGGTGGAACACATGAATCTCTTTGCCTTGGTCATGGCACAAGAAGGTTTAATTTTAGTGTAACGTAAGATTAAAGCTTTTTTAAAGGTGTTTATAGGAAGCCAAGTTCATTTCAGTTAAATTTCAAGTTTATGTTACGTTACGAGCGCATTTGTCAAGTGACTCAAGATATGAAAAAGTTACGAAATCCCCCTAAAAGTAAATGCATTTCCTTATCTGTTATTTTATTTTGAAAATATTGTCGCCGATGCATTGATTCTCAGTTTAGAGGCCTCACTACCCTCTGCTGGGCTCTCATTTCATCGCATATAATTGCGTAATGCTTCATATCAACTGAATTTACTCGCATATAAGCCGCATTCGTCGGACAAAAAAAATGATGACTGAATTGAGGGTACGGCTTATATGCGCATAAATAGAAAACATGCACGAAACTGCACAGTGACAAATATGAAACACCATAACAACGATGACGCCATGACACAAGACAATGGGGCCGATACGGTCATTTATTTCAAAATGGAGAAAAGATAAACAGATAAAACACTAAACAAAATTTATTTTGATGTCTATGAATGTATTCAAGGAAAAAAAATGTATATCTTGCATAAAACGTGAAAAAATTCACTTGGACCTGTCACTGTTCGCCCAGGGGGGTCGCCATCTTACATAGGGGCGCGGCCATCTTACCTAGGGCGCCACCGTTTTACCTAGTTAAACATGCTCTGACTGGCCAGACGCGAGTAGCCTTGACTTTGAAATAAAACAAAATTCCACTTTGATTTTTATTTTTTTTATTTCTTGGTCGGAACTGACAACTATTGCAGTAATATGAACAATCGAAAGAATCAAGACATTTCGACATTAGAAGCAAATTGGTCGGCACAACATATTAAACTTCTGGTAAAAAAATTGAAATTTCTGTCATTAAAAAGCATCAGGTTCTCATCAAGATAGTTATTTCTTTTTTCAAATTGAATAATTTGATATTTTGCATTTACAAAGATAGGCACACACAATGTTAAAACCAACCATATGTATACATATATACTATATATATATATTATACATACACATATATACATAATACATACATATATATACATATATATACATATATATACACATACATATATACATATATATACATATACACATACACATATATATATATATATATATATATATATATATATATATATATATACATATATATATATATATATATATTCAGCAACACGCTTATTTATTTATTTACTAACTTGCTTATTACCTATCTATGTCTAAAATGCCTTTCCTGTATCTGTATTCTCACCCTCTTGCTACTGTGACAATGAAATTTCCCGAATACTGGATGAATAAAGTTATCCAATCCAATTGGAATTGAGTTACAGGTATGTGAGGCACGAACAGAGAAGGTGCTATTAAACTACTATTAAAATGTTTGAAAGCCTCCTTTCATGGCCCAATGCTCAGGAAAGACATTTATCAAGGCCTTATGCCATTGCCTGCAAATACATTTCTACACAATAATACAATCCCCCTGTGGCTGCACCTCCCCTATTGGAAGCGCTTTCTGATGTCAGAGCATCACAGAATTTTTCTCTTACCTTGAGATCTTCCAGTTGAATCTTTAAATACCAATCATGGTGCATGTGTTTCTCTGCCAAGAAAACCGCATGCCTGTGGTACCCGGCCTGTCGAAGAACTTTAATGGCAATCTCAACATCAAAGTGAACCTCACTTTCACTGCTCTATTGAAAATACAGAACATGGGAAAACAGTTAGGATAAATGTAGAGTACAAGTTGTCTCATTTTTATTTGGTGGAACATTAAAATGTACATCAGATGGAGATCTTATTTATCATCACATCTTAATGAATTATTACATCTCTTCAAGTCACCTTAATAAATTCTTCCAGCTTTAAACTGTCTTTCAGCTTTGTATAACAGTTGAGCAGCAGTGTGGTATGGTCTGCATTGGCCAGTGATTGCCGATGCAATGCTTGTAGATAAGCTGTCAGGTTATGGATCCTCTGTGCATCCAGAAATTTTCTAATGACATATGATGGCTCAAGTTTCCCAATGGTGCTGGGGGAAACATGAAAATGTTTATAATATAAAAATATTTCAACGAAGAGAAATAATGAAAATTCAACATGATGATGGTGGCATGCCATTTGGGTCTTTATCATTTATATTAACACAAACAATAATAAAAAATAAACAAATGAACATGGGGAAAAATAAGAAGGAGTAAATACAAATAAGCAAGGAATTTAAGAAGAATATTTTAGTCCTTCCCTCATGCAGATCTCTAGAGCAGTGTTTTGGGGCTGCATGGTGGGCAACATAGATTTTCAAATCCCTCCAAAGATTTTCCATGGAGTTGAGATCTAGAGATTGACGAGCTACTCAGACATTGAAATGCTTCGTAAAGAGCAACTTGTTCATTAACTGAACCTTCAAAATGACAATGATGTATGGGATCATTTGCATTACGAAACACCCAGCCATGTTTCTACAATTAATCCACGCTGGTCACTGAAGGAAAAACAGCCCAAACCCTGAGGTTTCTTAGGCTACAACTCTGCATTCTCCTCCAAACATGAAAAAGTTCTATTTAGGTTTAATTTGACCCAAAGACAATCCAAATACTAACTAAAGGGCCTGGGCATGTACTGTTAGGCAGGGGGACACGTCCAGCCCTTGAGGATATTGGACACACTATACAGCACAGGTGTCAAACCGATTCCAAATGGGTGTAGGTTTTCCTACTAACCAGTTAATACAAGATATTTTCAAAAATCTGTTCAGTTACAATTGTAGTCAGTTGATTGCAGTCAGGTGCTGCTTGCCTCAGGAGAAACCTCATTAAACTGTCTGTGCTGTTTCAGTTGGGAGGAAAATCACCACCCACTTGGCTCTTTGTGGAATCAGTTTGACACCTATGCTCGACAGGATTTCAGTCCATGGCGATGTAGCGTGTTACTGAAGTATATATATTTTTACTGTTCTCCGAGTTCTCTGAAGGTATTCATTAGGGTCGCTTCTGGGGTTTTTGATCACCGCTCTTGCGACATTTTTGTCCCCTGTATTTGAGCACTTGCGTATAGCCCCAGATTAAGGGAGAGTACTTTATCTTCCATTTTCCAATATTTGTTCCAACGGTTGATTTCTCCACACCAAGCTGTTTACCAATTGTAGATCAATTCTTCCTTAATTGACATTATGTTCTGTGTTAAGGAATCAAAGTGTTTGCTGATTAATCAGCAAAACGCAGCCAAAGTGTGGGTCGGAAAGTGGTCTGATGATGTAATCGATGACATTGAAACCCTCTGAAGGCCCAGACCACATGACTGTTTCAAGAAGTGGTTTGCCAGTTTGGGGTGGGTGGCATGACATTTGAACTATAGAAGGCGTGCCAAAATATGATTACCGTATTTTCTCGCATATTAGCCCCCTCCGCGTTAAAGCCGAACCCTTAACATGGGCTTACAATTGTTGAATTTTACAATTTCACTCGTATAATACGCCCCCTGATTCACAATTTTCACCTGCATATTCATTGTTTTGATAGGGAGTACAAATGTGTTACTTTGAAGTGAAAATCTTAAGAAAAATCATCACAAGTGGAATTTCTGAGATACTGTATGAATTGAAAGGATCGTCTGCTGGATTGCACATTCTGAAAGGGTTTGCCTGCACGTAGACAAATTCAAAAAGGAACTCACGTGAGCAGTACAACCAGGAAGTGTGTCTGTAGCGGTCTAATTTTCACCAAGTGTCTGGGTGCAATAATAGCATGAAATACACAGCCAGGTATCAAGGCTGATATTTTAATGATCGACTGCAAGACCTTCGATTAGCCTTAACAACTATTGAGATGTGTTGACATGGTTAACACTACGAACACATGTATCAAGGCCACTCGGGTTTGGCCAATCAGAGCATGTTTAACTATGGTAAGATGGCGGCGCCCTGAGTGAGCAATGGCAGGCACAAGTGAGTTTTTTCACATTTAATACAATAGAAGTTTTTTTTTCTTTGAATTTCATTCTCTATTTTGAAATAAATGACTGTATCGGCCTCAATGCGTTATGGCGTTTCGTCTTTGTCACCTTGCAGTTTCGTGCATGTCAAGTCTAATTTGTGCTCATATAAGCTGTACCCTGGATTCGGTTATCTTTTTTTTAGCGACAAATACGGCGTATATGAGAGAAAATATGGTAAATATTCAGCTAAAATGCTAATTCAAAAGACCGAAGCCCGGAAGTAACAAAATAAAAGCTGGAGGAGAGCATTTTTTATATAATGAAACAATCAATTGAGCTCCCTAATACTAAAATAAATAAATATTGTTGTAAATGTGCAAACGAGTGACTCAAAAATATTCACACCATATTTGAAACACTGTGCAGTGCTAAATATGAGAACATGTTGTCTTTTTAACCGAGTGCAGCTTTACAAACAGCGTCCCATAATAAAAGACACATGTTCACAACCTAAGACAGTCATATTCCAATCTCCACTATGACGAAAACCCAAGAGCAAAGGACCAAAGAAATGAATTATACACCAGCCCTAGGCTGGGAAGACTAGTGGTGTAAAGATATGAAGCTCCTTTCATCCAAATGTGTGGGTACATACGATTACACTTCTGAATGATTCCTTCATTCTATGACACTATTTTTGGCACGAATATAAGACAGTGCTTTTTGCATTGAAATAAGACTGAAAAAGTGTCGGTCGTCTTATATTTGGTGTCTAGACATTATACCCATTCACAACACTATATGGCGCCAGATATCTTTAAAGCGAATGATGAACACTTTTATAGTTAATGCAGTTATTGCAATTCTGTTGATTTATTATTTAATTTACATTTCAAAAACCAGAGGCCATTTTTTTTAAAATTTGATTGCACTTAATTTATATATTGAAATTTTCAGATATTATGATGTGATAGACAGGTTTTGCATGATTTGAATGAGGCAAAACGACATGCTATTTCTCTTAAATATATTGTTGTAAATCATTTGTTTCAGATGTATACTTTGAATTTGGTGTATTTTTTTAAAACTTGAGTCTTGAAAAAAGGGGTTCGTCTTAAAATCAGGATCGTATTTTTTGGGGCAATATTGAATTTTACACTGATTACAAACAGAGTTCAAACAGATGAGTGAAAGCTAACGGAGATTTTTACAGAATAAGTCACAGGTTTGTGAAATATTTTATATTGTTGGTAGTTGATTTTTTTCTTAATTCCACTGTAATTAACAAATAATTTCCTTTTTTTTTTAAATAACATCCTTCGTGAATTTTTTTATTTTATCTTTCATGGTTGAGTTATACCCTTGATGAAAATTACAGCCCTCTCTCTTTTATGTAAGAGAAGTCGCACAATTGAAGGCTAACCAAATATTTCTTCGCCCACCTATAGAGCTGCCCACCTCCGTCGACCCCATTTCAGGAGTACTGTTGTCCCATTTTCCGGAGTATTTCCTGAGTGAATGCGAGTCACGCAAAATCAATATAAAATGTAAAAATAATAATAATAAGCGTAGGTCAATTTAAATACAACTTTTCTTATCATGTTTTTACATTAATTGAAATATTGTGTTTTTGCAAAAAATAAGTTTATCTTTGTGTTTGGGTCCTTCCAGGTGCGTTTTAGAGTTAGTAATTCCACCATGTGTCACGCTGAAGTCGCACTTGCGCAATGTGCAAATGTCGGTCCTTTTGGAGATGGCTTTAACATGGGATATTTCATTGAATACGAACCAATAAACTTCTGTGAGTGTCTGGGTTTCTTATTAGAAGTTTCATCCAAATTGCCATCCATTTGGCACTTAACCCGAGCAGGCATATTGATAAGACTTACCAGGGCTGTGTACGCCTACTTCCTTTAGAACAACCCAGAAATGACAGGATTTGTTTCAAAACACAAGACTCATGGTTTAATCAGCATTAATAATACTTCCCTTGTGAATAAAAATGAAAACGAAAATATTAAAGCGATAGAAGCTACCTACGCAATCGATTCTGAATCGATTGCCACGCTGAAGTCACACAAGACAAATCATTTGTCAGAACTTGTAACTCGGATGATTCACAATGCACCCGTGTTACCGAATTCTTCCAGTTTACAGTGCAGTTGAATCAAGATGGCGGAAGACGTAGCGATGGTGTGAATTTCGAGTGATTAAAATTGGAAATTTGGTACTTTTCCGAAATGGTTGCTTCAAAAAAAATTTCAGTGAACAATTTTGGGGATTTCCAGAGTTTAAAGAGGTTGTCCGGAGTCCCGGAGTTTGCGTTGCATTTCCGGAGAGACTCCTGAAATTCCGTAGTAGTTAGCAGCCCTGCACCTACAGTGGGGCAAATAAGTATTTAGTCAACCACCAATTGTGCAAGTTATCCTACTTGAAAACATGTTATTTGTAATTTGCCTGTAATTGTGAACATGGGTAAACCTCAAATATGAGAGACAGAATGTGAAAAAAAACAGAAAATCACATTGTTTGATTTTTAAAGTGGATAATAAGTATTTGGTCACCTACAAACAAGCAAGATTTCTGACTGTCAAAGCGGTCTAACTTCTAACAAGGTCTAACGAGGTCTCCACTCATTACCTGTATTAGTAGCATCTGTTTCAACTCATTATCAGTATAAAAGACACCTGTCCACCACCTCAGTCTCTCACACTCCAAACTTCACTATGGCCAAGACCAAAGCGCTGTCAAAAGGACACCAGAGACAAAAATGTAGACCTGCACCAGGCTGGGGAGACTGAATCTGCAATAGGTAAAACGCTTGGTGTAAAGAAATCAACTGTGGGAGCAATTCAAGACCACTGATAATCTCCCTCGATCTGGGACTCCATGAAAGATCTCACCCCGTGGCATCAAAATGATAACAAGAAGGGCGAGCAAAAATCCCAGAACCACACGGGGAAACCTCGTGAATAACCTACAGAGAGCTGGGACCACAGTAACAAAGGCTACTATCAGTAACACAATGCGCCGCCAGGGACTCAAATCCTGCACCGCCAGACATGTCCCCCTGCTGAAGCCAGTACACATCCAGGCCCGTCTGCGGTTCGCTAGAGAGCATTTGGATGATCCAGAAGAGGACTGGGAGAATGTGTTATGGTCAGATGAAACCAAAATAGAACTTTTTGGTAGAAACACAGGTTCTCGTGTTTGGAGGAGAAAGAATACTGAATTGCATCCGAAGAACACCATACCCAACGTGAAGCATGGGGGTGGAAACATCATGCTTTGGGGCTGTTTTTCAGCAAAGGCATCAGGACGACTGGTCTGTGTAAAGGAAAGAATGAATGGGGCCATATATCGAGAATTTTTTAGTGAAAATCTCCTTCATCAGCAAGGACATTGAAGATGAGACGTGGCTGGGTCTTTCAGCATGACAATGATCCCAAACACAGCCAGGGCAACAAAGGAGTGGCTTCGTAAGAAGCATTTCAATGTCCTGGAGTGGCCTAGCCAGTCTCCAGATCTCAACCCTATAGAAAATCTGTGGAGGGAGTTGAAAGTCCGTGTTGCCCAACGACAGCCCCAAAACATCACTGCTCTAGAGGAGATCTGCATGGAGGAATGGGCCAAAATACCAGCAACAGTGTGTGAAAAGCTTGTGAGGAGTTACAGAAAACGTTGGGCCTCCGTTATTATTATAACAAAGCGCACATAAAGTATTGAGATGAACTTTACTACCTTAGGTATTGACCAAATACTTATTTTTTACCATGATTTGCAAATAAATTCTTTAAATATCAAACAATGTGATGTTCTGTGTTTTTTTTCCACATTCTCTCATGGTTGAGTTTTACCCATGTTGACAACTACAGGCCTCTCTAATCTTTTCAAGTAGGAGAACTTGCACAATTGGTGGTTGACTAAATACGTATTTGCCCCACTGTATATGCTAACAGGCCTACAGGAGGAATGGAGGCTGACATTTAAAATAAACTGATTGCAAAATGTCCCTTTGTCCAAATGTACAATCCGGTGACAATTAATAAAAAGAGTGAAGAGTAAAAGATAAATGAGCATTATAGGATGTGCCAAACCATCATCAGAACTATAGCAGGAGGATTTTTTTTTAAATTCACAATATTGGAGCATAACTCGACAAATGTGGTATTTTTACCTACCATATTTCTTATGAATAATTTCAGAATAAAGCTCTTTTTTGCCCAAGTCATCCAAGTCAGACATGATCTAATTACCGAATATATTGCTGAATGGCACCATCATGGTCTCCCTTAAGGTAAAGGTGATCGCCATACTGCCTGAAGATCTCTGATAATCCGTCACTATCTAGATGTTGGCTTTTAGCCAAGTTTATAGCCATCACAAACAAATTCTTCTTAAACAGCATCTTTAACAGAAGACAAGAGTTAAAAAATCAGCAGTGAGGCAAATCGTACATGATGATTCTGACACACTTAAAATAAGCACTACATTGTTATTATTAGGAGAAGGTCCTCTAGGTATTGTGACAAGTTTGGGTATCCATGACTTACTTCAAGCTTGGTCTGTGTGTCCTTCTCTTGGATAATATACATGTTTCCGTCTCTAGTGAGAACAAAGAAAGAGCCCCATTCTGCTACCACATCAATGACATCTTGAAATAAAGCGCTGTAGGCAATGAACTTATTATCCAAGTCATAGATGGTCAGTAGCTGCTTATCTGATGGACAGCTTTCCCTGTTGCCAAACCTTGTCCTGTGTAATCATTGACAAACTTACATGAGTTATTTTTTCATGGAAGTAATCAAGATGGTGTATAATAAAACTATATTGCAATATAAATGATTAAATATAAAATAAAATAAAACGGAACAAAATCTTGTTTTATGCGCAGCCATTTTAATTTATAGAGAACAATATTTTAAACCAGGGGTGGGGAAACCGGTCCTCCTTCTTTAACCAATGAGATTTCTGCAGACAACCAGAAGAACCTGACTCCAGTCCGCTGATTGCACTTGTAGGACACCAGATTGGTGAAAAGGTGTCTTTATGGGTTGGAATGAAAACACACACCCATCTTATCTTTGTACAATAGTTTGCCCACTCCTGTTTTAAATACAGTGGGGGAAATAAGTATTTAGTAAACCACCAATTGTGCAAGTTATCCTACTTGAAAAGATTAGAGAGGACGGTAATTGTCAACATGGGTAAACCTCAACTATGAGACAGAATGTGGAAAAAAAACAGAAAATCACATTGTTTGATTTTTAAAGAATTTATTTGCAAATCATGGTAAAAAAATAAGTATTTGGTCAGTACCTAAGGTAGGAAAGTTCATCTCAATACTTTATGTAACCTTTGTTGGCAATAACGGAGGCCAAACATGTTCTGTAACTCTTCACAAGATTTTCACACACTTGCTAGTATTTTGGCCTTCCTCCATGCAGAGCTCTAGAGCAGTGATGTTTTGCGGCTGTCGTTGGGCAACACGGACTTTCAACTCCCTCCACAGATTTCCTATGGGGTTGAGATCTGGAGACTGGCTAGGCCACTCCAGGACCTTGAAATGCTTCTTACGAAGCAACTCTTTTGTTGCCCTAGCTGTGTGTTTGGGATCATTGTCATGCTGAAAGACCCAGCCACGTCTCATCTTCAATGTCCTTGCTGATATTTCCACGTGGTGAATTCTTGCATGGAGCCCCAGATCGAGGGTGATTATAAGTGGTCTTGTATGTCTTCCATTTTCTAATAATTGCTCCCACAGTTGGTTTCTCTACACCAAGCATTTTACCTATTACAGATTCAGTCTTCCCAGCCTGGTGCATGTCTACAATTTTGTCTCTGGTGTCTTACGACAGCTCTTTGGTCTTGGCCATAGTGGAGTTTGGAGTGTGAGAGACTGAGGTGGTGGACAGGTGTCTTTTAGACCGATGAGTTGAAACAGATGCTATTAATACAGGTAACGAGTGGAGACCTCGTTAGAAGTTAGACCTCTTTGACAGCCAGAAATCTTGCTTATTTGTAGGTGACCAAATACTTATTTTCGACTAATTTGGAAATAAATTCTTTAAAAATGAAACAATGTGATTTTCTGTTTTTTTCCACATTCTGTCTCTCATGGTTGAGGTTTACCCATGTTGACAATTACAGGCCTTTCTTATCTTTTCAAGTTGGAGAACTTGCACAATTGGTGGTTGACTAAATACTTATTTGCCCTACTGTAGTTCTGACAAAATGTCACAATAAAAAAGGTCACTAAAAATTAATTAAAAAGAAAAACTTTTTAAGATTGTATATTAACATTTAAAGAGCATATGAGAACAAAACAACCCTTTTCATGTGTTTTTTTAACAAATCACAGCAAATCTTCATTTACAGGATTTTTCTTTAATTGTTATGTGACTGTGTAATGATGGTTAATGTTCTCACTTTGGATTTTGAATAATTAAGAAAAGATAGCCTCGATGCCAGCGAGCCAAAATCTTGGTTCCATCAAAAGCAAAGCAGGGACCTCGTTCATCAGGCTGGTACAGATACACGCATTCATCACCAGCCACAACAAATTGAGAATCCTGTGAAGGATCTGTGAGAGATGAGCAGTGAAGTGCACAGCCATGTGTATCCAGCTCTACCTTTGGATACTCTTTCAGAGAAAGAGAATAACACTAAATAATGGAGAGAAGAGAATTAGTATAGAAATCAATTGCACATTAATATTGATGTAAAACGCAGTTTAAATTGATAATAGCAACAACACATTATTTTTATAGCTGCCAAACTTACATAAACTTTCTCGAGAGTAGCAACATACAAATGTGTGACTTTAGCAACTTGACGGAATGCGAGGCCAGTGACTGGGATGGTTCCCTCATGCAGAGTAAGAGTTTTACTGTGACGATCTCGAGTTATGTCACCTTTCGTCAAAACCACACTGCCATCTGTGAAACCTATAAGGAGAAACCATGCACTTTAGCCTGCATCAATCTAACACTGGGCGATATGACAAAAATTATAATTTAAAAAAAAATCATCAGTCGATAATTATCACGCTAACTATCACAGCTATTGTCTTTCAAATTTGAAACTTCAAACTTCTGTGAATAAGTAAATAAATTACTATCCTCGTCATTCAATTATGAAAGCAAATACAGTGGTGTGAAAAAGTATTTGCCCCCTCCCTGATTTCTGTGTTTTTTGCATATTTAACACACACAAGCCAGCCCGGTGGATTGAGTGGTTAGCGCATCGGCCTTACAGCTATGGGTTCCTGGGTTCAAATCCAGGTCGGTTCACCTGTGTGGAATTTGCATGTCCTCCCCGAGCCTGCGTGGGTTTTCTCCGGGTACTCCGGTTTGATCCCACATTCCAAAACCATGCATGGTAGGCTGATTGGACACTCTAAATTCCCCCTAGGTAAGAGTGTGAGAGTGAATGGTTGTCCGTCTCCTCGTGCCCTGCGATCGGCTGGCCACCAATTCAGGGTGTCCCTCGCCTATGGCCCGAAGTCAGCTGGGATAGGCTCCAGCACCCCCCACGACCAATGCTCCCTCTAAGCTGCGCGCATGCGCAATTGCGCACTACTCTTGTCTTCTCCGCGCACAGCAAATCATAGGGAGCGCACAAAATAAAATCCATTTTTTCCCCCATGCTGGTGCCGTTCACGCGGCAGCCAGTGGCAGTAGCTCTGTTCACTCTTGTTTTTCGTGTTTTACAGCCCTTCTATCTTTTTTTTAATTACATTTTAATATTTCTTAATACATTCCTTTTTACTTTACTGTGCAAATAGAAGAACAAGCGGTGAAATCGGGTGAGAACTGTCTAAATCTGCCGTGTGTGGTTGTGTGCGCGTGCGTTCGTGTCTAGTATATGTGATCGTTTGTCTTCAACCTACACAATAGACTATAAATGGAAATTAGCCCTTGGCTACAATCTTACATATATATGTTCATTAACATGAATATAAGGATGTTCATTAATATGTGCTATCCCTTATTAATTAAATCAAAGCCAAATCATGGAAAAATATTGCATATAAATGGAAACTTGACTATCTCAAGTGACACTTTCAGCAGAAAAGTCATTTGAACGAAAATAAGAAGTGAGAAGGACAGATGTGTAAAATAAGGTAAAATTTAAGTCGGATTTGTGCATATTCTAATGGCATTTATGAAGATGTTTTATTTATACATATTTTTTCATTCATTTTCTGAACCGCTTTATCCACTTTATCACTCGCTGGGGGTGCTGGAGCTTATCCCTGCTGACTTTGGGCCAGGGGCAGGGGACACCCTGTATCGGTGGCCAGCCAATCGCAGGGCACAAGGAGACGGACAGCCATGCACATTCAGACCCATACCTAGGGGCAATTTTAGAGTGTACAATCAGCCTACTATGCATCTTTTTGGGATGTGGGAGGAAAACGGAGTACTCAGAGAAAACCCACGCAGGCCCAGGGAGAATATGCAAATTCAACACAGGTGGACCGACCTGGATTTGAACCCAGGACCCCAGAGCTGTGAGGCCGATGCGCGAACCACTCATCTGCCGGGCCGCCCATTCATAGATATTAATCATTGCATGTTATTATTACTAAATAATTTGTGTACTAGACATGCACCTGCCTATGGCAGGTGTGATACTGTTGTGTGCCCATAGCGAGCAATGATGATGTTGCTCACACTGGTACTCAGTGTGCTCAGGGCGGTTGTCTTTCTGCCCAGACAAACAAAAAATTAGAGAGAACATTGCCCACGACCCTAGTGAGGATGAAGCGGTTCATAAAACAAATGAATGATTGAATATCACACGAAGGTTTCAGATCATCAAACCAATTTTGGTATGACACAGAGACAACCCAAGGAAATGGTGGAACGCCCATTCGACGACCTGTCCGTCTGTCAAACGTCCGTCGGCGAAACGTCTTTAGGCGAATCATCCGAGTACCGGAACTCTGCCATAGATGCCAGCTTTGACCAGTGTTTTCTTATAATGGTCATGAACATTGACCTTAACTGAGGCCAGTGAGGCCTGCAGTTCTTTCGATGTTGTTACAAGTTCTTTTGTGACCTCCTGGATGAGTCGTTGCACTCTTGGGAGTAATTTTAGCAGGCCGACCACTCCGGGGAAAGTTTGCCACTGTTCCCAGTTCTCTCCATTTGCGGTTAATGGCTTGGACAGTGGTTCATTGGAGCCCCAAAGCCTAGGAAATGGCTTTGTAACCTTTTCCACTCTGATTGATGTCCATCACTTTTTTTTTCGCATTTCTGCATGATGCTGATCTTATAGCCTACTTCACTTTGTCTGAGACATTCTATTTGTGTTTTCTTGATTCAACATGTGGTGATAATCAGGTGTGGGTGCGGCCTGTGAAATTCAACACAGCTTTCCTACAATTGTGATTAGTCACAGTTATTTTGTGATTTGACAAAGGCGGGCAATTACTTTTTCACGGAGGGGCAGCCTAGGCAAATAAAATCATTTTAAAACTGCATTTTCTCTTTCCTTGGGTTGTCTCTGTGTCGCAAAAATATGATTTGATGGTCTGAAACCTGTGTGTGGAGTAAATATGCAAAAACACAGAAATCAGGAAGGGGGCAAATATTTTTTCAAGGCACTGTATGTTACCTTACTTTAAAAAAAAGAATATAAAATATGATTTCAAAAATTGTTGTGCAATAAGGATAAGACAACTTTTGCCAAATGAGAAGAGTGGGTTAAAATGGGTTAGGGAAATTGTCAATAAGGCTGCAGTTTGTGCAAAAAGAAATCCATTCCGTGTCTTTGTTTAGAAGAGCCGTACCCGGAGGCCGAGTGGTTAGCAGTTCGGCCTCACATTTCTGGGGTCAAGGGTTCAATCCCAGGTTGGTCCTTAATGTGTGTAGTTTGCGGGGTTAGGGTTAGGATTGGGAGTTTATGTTTAGTGCTGCGGAGGTTCAGTCAATCCAGTTTCATCTCAGTTTTCCTCAGGTGTGTTCATAAGTACAGATAAAGAAAACGACAGGGAGACTTGGATCTTTTAGTGGGTAGGCTCGGTGTAGTCCTGCATCTCATAATTGCTGATTTTGTCTGTGTTATAGCCCTTTTGATTTCCTGCTCTGTGTGTGCTGGTCTATTGCTAACCCTGATGCTAAATGATTAGCTGTTCCTCACCATCTTTGTCTACTGAACGTTCACGTCAAATCAGCGCACCCATTCTTTGTGGTGTTCGAGTGGTGGAACTGCAGTTTATATTTATCGCTATTCATCAAAAGTTTTTATTATTATTGTTGACAAAATTATTAGTATGGTTATCGTTTTATTGCCCAGGTCTACACTGAGTCATACAGTGAAAACAAAAACCTTATTTTTAGCTGCATACCAATGGCCATAAAGTTGAGGTTCTCATGTACACTGAGGCAAGAAACCTCTGTTGGTTTGTTGCCTGGGATTGCAGGGAAAATTCTTGTGCAAAGCGGACTTCCACTGTCTCTTTTGTCCAAGTTCCAGACCTTCACCTGAGAAGCAAATTGATTTAGAGGTTGTCCATTATAATTAGCATAAAATAAATTATTTGGTTACAGTACTTACTAGAGGGTTTATTCCATGTTCGTCTTGTCCCACTGTTACAAGAATGCTGTGTTGTTTCAGTTGGAAAATATGCGTAACACGTAATTTATAAGCCTGGAAGGTTGTTAGCTGCAAAAGTCGCATCAAAAGCCAGATGTTGCCACTCATATGTAATATAACTAAGGAAAATATACACAAGTTCATTCAATTATGTTGGTAATGTCATGCCAATTGACAGACACAATACAAAGAGAAGACACAGAGAGAGGTATCAATATTTACAAAAAACAAAAACAAAAAGAACATTGAAACTATGCAGGAAAAGGCAGAATTTGGGGATTGCCAAATTGCCGAGTGATAGCCCAATTGTGTCGTAATTTTAAATAAAACTACTGCAAATACAAAGTTTTGCATTCAATTTGTGACACACGCACGTTCAGTAATACCTTGAGTAACGAGTTTAATGCTTTCCGGGTCCAAGCTGCTATGTCAATTTTTCCCATAGAAATGAACTACAGTGGTACCTCAAGATACAAGCTTAATTCGTTCTGGGACTGAGCTTGTATGTCGATTTACTCGTAACTCAAATGAACGTTTCCCAAAGGAATGAACTAAAAACAAATTAATTCGTTCTAACCATCTGAAAAAAACACCAAAAACATGATATTGGATTGGAAAAAAAAAAATGTTCTAATTCGCCACCTATTAACAAAGTAACAAATAACTAGTGGTTTAATAGTACTGAAATGTGTTTAATAGTACTAAAATTAGACGGATTTCACAGATGGGAGAAAGACTGGGACAGAGAGGGGGGGAGACTTTTGCACGGCAACGCGCTCGTAACATAACATAAACAAATTTAAATAAACTTGGATTTCGATGCAGACACACTCAAAAATAAGTTTAATCTAACCTTACACTAAATGACAGAGGGAGAGAGAGACGGAGAGAGAGACCGAGAGAGAGAGACGGATAGAGAGACCGAGAGAGACAGAGAGAGAGAGACGGATAGAGAGAGACCGAGAGAGAGAGAGACCGAGAGAGAGAGAGAACAGGACGGACACACTTGTAAAATAACATGAACTTTAAATTTAAGATTACTATACACACACAAATATGTTTTAATCTTATGTTACACTATATTTAAACCTTCTTGTGCAATAAACCAGTCAAAGATGTTAATGTATTTCACCGTGGCTTTAGAGGTAGAATTTCCTGCTTCCTGCTTAGGCAAACTATTCCACAAAGGGCCACAGTGGGTGCAGGTTTTCATTCCAACCCATAAACAGGACAGCTTTTCACCAATCTGGTGTCCTACAAGTGCAATCAGTGGATTGCAGTCAGGTGCTTCTTGTTGTCTACAGAAATCTCATTGGTTAAAGTGGATCGGTTGGAACAAAAACCTGCACCCACAGCAGCCCTCGAGTACCGGTTTGCCGATCTCTGTTTATAGCATCCTTCTGCTTAAGGATTGGATTGGATTGGATAACTTTATTCATCCCGTATTCGGGAAATTTCATTGTGACAGTAGCAAGAAGGCGTGGTTATACGTTAGACAGTACATGGTACTTATTGTCGAAGTACTCCTCACGTATTGGCAAGCCAGCTCAGTCACGCGTACACCTCATGTTTTTCGAAAATCTCGTGATTAATATCGATTCTCATCGTACACTTTTTTTCTCACTACCCTTCATTGCACCGGCTTGCTTAGGACCCATTGTTTTCCCCTAATTCTGGAGTGATTAACGCAAAAAAAAAGTAATTTGTACGCCCTGTGCACGTAGATATCTTTACACAAGCGAGATGAGTCGAGAAAGACAGTGTGCAGTTATCATAAGCAGCGTCCCGCGTACTCGACCACCTGGGGGTCTCGTATGCTCGTATCTCAAATTTGTTTCGTATCTCAAGGCAACTATTTGGACCGCCCACTCCCCCGTAATTTGCTCCGAATTTTCTTCGTATCTCAAATTCCGCGTATGTTGAGGCACTCGTGTGTCAAGGAATTACTGTAATAACTTTAGATCATGTTTAAACCATCTCCGGTCCTCGAAAGCCACTATCTGGTCTGTTCTCCATATCGCCCTCCTCTAACATACCTGAATCAAATGATCAACTCATCAGCAAGCTGTCCAGAAACTTGATACCGATCCCGATTATTTATTTCTGCTGTGTTGGTGGAGGGAGATATGTAAAACAGACCGGATTGCGGCTCTCGAGGACCGGAGTTGGCCACCGCTCCTTTAGATGCAGCACTGCAGATATACATCGCGTTGACATTGCTAGGCAGCCCGGCGAATGAGTGGTTAGTACATCTGCCTCACAAATCCAGGTCGTCCTCCGGTGTGGAGTTTGCATGTTCTCCACGGGCCTGCGTGGGTTTTCTCCGGGTACTCTGGTTTTTCCCCCCACATTCCAAAGTATGAGTGCGAGCGTGAATGGTTGTCCTCCTAGTGCCCTGCGATCGGCTGGCCACCGATTCAGGGTGTCCCCCGCGACCCTTGTGAGGATAAGCGGTTCAGAAAATGAATGGATTGACGTTATTGAACTATATAGGTAAGGTAAATGAGATAATTGGATCCCGTCAACTTTCTTTGATATAACGTTACTAAAGCACAGTGTGATGTGGTCGGCAACACTTGTTTTTTTATACTGTTTTACGATTAAACTGCCCAACGTAACATTAGCGGCTAGGGCTAACCATTGAAGGATATCTCCCAGAACAATGTAGCCTCTTCCGGAGTCGCAAGCCGATATTCCATTTGGAAGATTAAATGTTTTTCCGTGATCTGAAGGATCCTTTACAGTCTCTTTATCAAAAAATAAAAATTTTCTCCATTGCAGGAATGCTGCCATCGTTTAACATTAACGACACAGAGTTTCAGTGTATCACGTGACAGCTCATACACGGACAGGAAACCGGAAGCAATAATTTTAGGTCGTAGATATCACATTTTTAAAAAGTGAGATGCAGAAACTCGGATATGGCCCCGTAGGCCATCAGGGGCCATCTTAAAGCCAGAAACTTTTTTGTCCTCTTTAATTGAAAATAAAAATTATATCTGAACAACTCAATATCAATTAAGAATCTAAAACAAGAAAATTGTCGGGGGAGCAGTTTATTGAAACATTTTTAAGAGGGTATATGAACTCGGCTTGAGTGGTTAGGACGTCGGCCTCACAGCTTTGGGGTCCTGGGTTCAAATCCAGGTCGGTCCAACTGTGTGGAGTTTGCATGTCCTCCCCGGGCCGACGTGGATTTTCTCGGTGAACTCCGGTTTCCTCCCACATTCCAAAAACATGCATGGTAGGCTGATTGGACACTCTAAATTGCCCTTAGGTATGAGTGTGAGTGTGAATGGTTGTTCGTATCCTTGTGCCCTGCCACATGGGATAGGTTCCTGCACCTACCGCGACCCAAATGAGGATGAAGCAGTTCAGAAAATGAATGAATATAAACTCCCAAGCGGAAAAGCCCGGTGTTGCCGGGCCTTCTACTTGTTGGCTCAAATGGCGGCAGCTTTCCTTGTTCGACGTCTGAGCTGGGTCTTCCTGGGAGCCATTTCCGATGGATGTAAAGGTGGAGGGGGATTAGTGTTTGTTTTTTAAAAATTATATTTTATCGATTTTATTTGCTGTTAAGAGGCCGCTGATCTTGCAAACTAACCCCTAACCCCGATACTTATCGGAAGAATTTCGATAGAAAACCAAGCTCAGAACACTCACTGATGTTTAAAGTACAACCGTGTAAATTTGTATGAAAATCGGTCCACCTGTTCCAGAGAACAGAGGGTAAAGACACGCACACAGACACAGACACACAAACACGCATTCATTAGGGTCGCGGGGGGTGCTGGAGCCTATCCCAGCTGACTTCGGGCCAAAGGCAGGTCGTGGATGAGGGGAAAACAGGCTTTGATGTGTTTCAGTGCCAGTTTTTCAAAGGACTTAGTGATGATTGGTGTGAGAGCTACTGGGCAGTAGTCGCCCAGATCGTTAGAAGGTGACTTCTTGGGTACTGTGATGATGGTGGCCGATTTCAGACAGGCTCGGACGGAGGCTTGTTCCAGTGAAAGGTTGGAAATGTCCGTGAAGAGTGGTGCTAGTTGTTCAGCACAGGCCTTAAGTACTTTGCCTGGTATTCCATCCAATTACAGGTCCAGCGCCTGATGGCTCAAGCAGTGTCAGCTGACGCTTATCAGTCAGCAAGGAATATTTAAAGCCAACCAGAGCATGACCACGTCGCTGGATTGTCTTAATCAGTTTATTGTCAAGTACCTTGTCGCGCTGCCTCCTTTTTTTAACTCGCCTGATCACCGACCTCTTGCTTTTTCCCCCAGGACCTTGACCACGCTCACGACCACGGATCACGATCTCGACCACACATCTTGTACCTCTGTTTTGGACCTCTCTACGGACCCCTCGGCTACCGACCTCCCCGCTACGTCAAATGATAACCTTCCCCCTGCAACATTCTCAATAAATAGAAAGCTCCACGTCCAGCTTGTGTGCATTTGCCTGCTTCGGGGTCTTCCTCCCACGATTGTAACAGCATGATCCAGCCAAGCATAGAGACCGCAGGCTCTGACCAAACTCCCACCAACCAACCACCACCACTAATGGACCAGCACCATCAGGCGACTCATTTCTTCTTGACAGGGGTATCAAAGATTTCTCAGACACTACACTCACTTCAAGCACAGCTCACGCCTTTGTCTCATACACAGAGGACACAACCTACCATCTTTTCACATTTAGGGAGCACTTAAAAGTAAAATAAAATTCCTCTAAAATGGTCGATGCGCCCAATCGGTCGGTGGGCCTTGTTTCTGCACTAAATTCGAGTTTTTGTATGACCCTGACCACTTGAGTGACTGGTTTTATTTCTTGCCAAAACGCCACTTATTGCGATGAACCCAGCGAAGGTTCACCCTAAAAATAGCCTCCACGCGTATTCCAAGTGTTACGGTAAATCCATTCGAAAACATCCCAGGCAAGTGGCAAGGTATTTGACTTCCGTGCGCTCGTAGCGCTTTTAACCCTAAAAAACACTCAATACCCAAAGAAGCAGACGTGAATGACAACAGAATGCTGGTGTGAACGCTTGGAAAATGGACTGAAGCCATGGATCGAACACAATTTAACAACGAGGAGGGACAGCTTTGAAAACGGCTTGGGAGTGATGAATTTCGGATGGCCGCCAACATAGAGGTTCCGTACAAAGACCGGCATGCAGCATCGCACGAGTTACGTTACAATTTGGAATGGATTGTTGATGCCTGGGCGAAAGTTCTGGCGAGCACTGTAGTTTGAGCTTTCGTCAAAGCTGGAATCACTACTACGAAACCCAACGACGAACACGCTGACCCTCACAATGTTATGGAACCCAGTATTGTTGGCCAACTCTTTAGGTCGGATACAGAAGATGAGGACTTTGACAGATTTGTAGATGTTTGAATACTTTGACTTATATATCATCACTCCGGAGATTTTAAGATTAGTGGTAGAAAACCTTGAAAAAGGGGGAAAGAAAGAAGCATGTGACATCATTCAAGTTAAAGGAAAGCACAAAGAATGCAACTTATGGTTGTGAGAAACAAACTAAGCATCAATCAGCTGGAATCCAAGTGGTACTTATATTTGATCCTACCAGTTGCGTATTATTGAGCTTGAAGCATTGGGGTTCCTTGGTTGCCTCTCTTCTTTCAAGCCCGGCCTACTGAGTTTATATACTGGTTTATGACCTATGACCTCAGGCAGGAAGTGAGGTGAGTTTGATTTGATTGGGTTTTTCTGCCCCCTGTTGGTCTGGAGGGGGGCAGACGTATCTTCTGCATAGTTGACTTGACACCTCCCACTTGGCATCTCGGTTCTTGAACCCAGAGAGGTCACACAGTTACTGGTTGCTCATCGTCCGTTTCTTTGTTGGTTCGTTGGTTCATATTTGTTCTTCCACAGGTATCAGGACAATGATGTGTCGTACATCTCTATGCAGAATTGTGGAAGGGATTTTGTAAGTTTTTTTTTCCAGTACTCTTCCATTTTGTAGCAGCTCTCCATACCCAGGCTATGCCCCTGATCAACTTGGTTTGGCTGCTTCATTTCTTTCTATCGATCAGTTCTTTCACAGCAGATCCAGCTGGAGGTCTTCGGGCATGGGGCTCATCTCCGCTTGCAGCGTCTCGTGGTATACTCCGATCTCTCCTATTCGTGGCATGGGTCGAATTACTTGTTCCGGCAGATGGTGCATCACTCGTACTTCTCTTCGTCTGTGATCTTGTCTGTACTGCTGCGAAGGATTTTCTTTGCAGTTTATGAACACCTTCCTTGGTATAGGTAGAGACTTCTTTGGCCACTCTTCTATGGGCAGCCTTAAGAATTTAGGTCCATCTTGCCGCGCGGAGCCCTCTCTGAGGTCCTCCAGGGCAGCTCCTCTTGTTAGTATGTCCGCTACATTGATGTCTCCCTCGATCCACCACCAGTCGTCAGCGGACGTGGTCTTCTGAATTTCTCCAACTCTGCTGGTTCCAGCTTCTTGGAAAGCTTTCCCGACCAGAATGTCACCCTTCTGTTTGGTGGGGGTGACAAGGCCTGTCGGATCATAGAGGCCAGCTACCTGGTTTAGTAATTGTCTCCTAGTCAGTGGTTTGGAATAGGGCTAACCCCAACCCTCTCACCTCTTCTTCCAGGAGGTTTTGACCCACTCATTTTCTTTCTTCTCTTTGAGAAGTTAATTGAGGTCATTGGGTACAGTTTGTCACTTTCAACAAGGTAGCCGAGTCCAAGAGCTTTGTCATCTTCTCCTCCTCTTTGATTTGGCAGAATGAGTACATTTCTGGATGATACTCCTGATGTGAGTATCTCCCTCCCACTTTGACCTGACTGGAGACAGGGTTTGTGGAAGAAGTCGCCTGCTTTCAGGATCTGTTCGACTCTTCTGGTGCATTCATCCAGTTTCTCCAAGTCGTTTTGAGGTGTAAGCACATCGTCAACATAAGAATCTTTCTCCAGGATTCTACACTCCTTTTTTTAGGTGAGTAAACATGCTCGGCTCTTGGCTCTTGCTCTTGAGGCTTTGGCTCTTGCTCTTGAGGCTTTGGCTCTTGCTCTTGAGGCTTTGGCTCTTGCTCTTGAGGCTTTGGCCCTTGCTCTTGAGGCTTTGGCCCTTGCTCTTGAGGCTTTCGCTCTTGCTCTTGAGGCCTTTGCTCTTGCTCTTGAGGCCTTGGCTCTTGCTCTTGAGGCCTTGGCTCTTGCTCGCGAGGCCTTGGCTCTTGCTCTCGAGGCCTTGGCTCTTGCTCTCGAGGTCTTGGCTCTTGCTCTCGAGGCCTTGGCTCTTGCTCTCGAGGCCTTGGCTCTTGCTCTCGAGGCCTTGGCTCTTGCTCTCGAGGCCTTGGCTCATGCTCTCGAGGCCTTGGCTCATGCTCTCGAGGCCCTGGCCCTTGCTCTCGAGGCGCTTGCCCTTGCTCTCGAGGCCCTTGCTCTTGCTCTCGAGGCCTTTGCTCTTGCTCTCAAGGCCTTTGCTCTTGCTCTCAAGGCCTTTGCTCTTGCTCTCGAGGCCTTTGATCTTGCTCTCGAGGCCTTTGCTCTTGCTCTCGAGGCCTTTGCTCTTGCTCTTGAGGCTTTTGCTCTTGCTCTTGAGGCTTTTGCTCTTGCTCTTGAGGCTTTTGCTCTTGAGGCTTTTGCTCTTGAGGCTTTTGCTCTTGAGGCTTTTGCTCTTGAGGCTTTTGCTCTTGAGGCTTTTGCTCTTGAGGCTTTTGCTCTTGCTCTTGAGGCTTTTGCTCTTGAGGCTCTTGCTCTTGAGGCTCTTGCTCTTGAGGCTCTTGCTCTTGAGGCTCTTGCTCTTGAGGCTCTTGCTCTTGAGGCTCTTGCTCTTGAGGCTTGGCTCCGGTTGAGGCTTGGCTCCGCTTGAGGCTTGCTCCGCTTGAGGCTTGCTTTAGCAGTGATTTGATTGCTTTAGCAGCTCAATTGTTCTACCAGTGGCTTCTTCCGCCATGCTTGCAGTTGTTTCTTTCAATGACTGTGTTGGCTTTGACTCAAGGCCTTTAATCCTTTGTCTTTGATGCCACTAGTTTTTAACTGTCAAGTTCTTCTCTACTTTCTTCAAATTTTGCCCCAAACTTGGAAAGGCGCCCCGATGTTTTCACAGCAGGAACAACTAGAATCCTTCCAGTTTACAATTTAATTGAAGTTTTCCAGTGAGAGGAGAGAATTAGCTGTTTCTGAACAGATTAGTGGTAGAAAACCTTGAGAAAGGGGGAAAGAAAGAAGCATGAGATCATTCAAGTTAAAGGAAAGCACAAAGAATGCAACTTATGGTTGAGAAACAAACTAAGCCTCAATCAGCTGGAATCCAAGTGTACTTATATTTTATCCTACCAGTTGGGTATTATCAGGCTTGAAGGGTTGGGGTTCCTTGGTTGCCTCTCTTCTTTCAAGGCTGGCCTACTGAGTTTATATACTGGCTTATGACGTATGACCTCAGGCAGGAAGTGAGTTTGGTTTGATTGGGTTTTTCGGCCCCCTGTTGGTCTGGAGGGGGACAGACATATCTTCTGCATAGTTGACTTGACAGTAAGCATGAAAAAAGATTATTGCAAGTGCATAGAAAAGAAAGTGTGGGAAAAGCAGCTGAAGGTGTGCAGAGAGTTGACTTGAGGTGCATAGAGTGGAGTTAAAATATTTTGTGTGCAGTGTTGCTAGAGAAAATGGCTCTTATCTTAAGTAAACATCCTCTCCTTGGTGGGGGTGAGATGAGTCAATAGGAATTCAATAGGAATTCAGCCAGTAAATTTAGCTATCCTTGGGTGAGTTAGCAATACAGTGGTACCTCGAGATACGAGCTTAATCCGTTCCGGAACTGAGCTCGTATGACGAGATTCTCGTAACTCGAGCGGACGTTTTCCATTGAAATGAATGGAAAACAAATTAATTCGTTCCAGCCCTCTGAAAAAACACCAAAAACAGGATATTGGATTGGAAAAAATGTTTTATTTCTTCTAATTCGCCATCTATTAACAAAGTAACACATAACTAGTGGTTTAATAGTAATAAAATGTGTTTACTCTTACTAAAATTGGGCAGATTTCGCCGACGGGAGACAGAGACGTTTGGGGGCGTGGGGGGGGGGGGGGGGGGGGGTTCCACGACAACGCACTCGTAAACGGAACAAACAAATTTAAATTAACTTGGATTAATATATACAGACACTCAAACATACGTTTAATGTAACTTTACACAAAACTGAATTCTAATTTTGTTGTAATCTTTTGTTACCTTCGTTTTCCCGGTTGGCGGTTTGCCATGCCTCCACCCTCACATTCGCTATCGATGGACTGTTTTCTGTTGTATTGCCTTCAAAATATTCCCAAAATGATGCACACAAATGTCCTCACAATAGGATAACGCAAGACCACTTGCCAACGAGAAATAGTCTTTAAAGAACGATCGCGGGAGCTTCTTTCCTTAGAAAGAGTAACAGTAAATACAATAGTTGAGCTTACCCATGTATTGATTGTGGGTAATGAAGTTTTATTCTGAGAAAGGTTGCCATTGCCTATGGGTGTTGTGTGCACGAGTGTACTTCAATACCCAGAAACCCCTCTTTTTGGATTTGCGTTGCGCGTTTCCTGGTCTTAGGAGAAACTCATCTGAATTAATCGTTCCGTGCTCGCAAATATTGTTAAACACGAAAGATATGCAAAAAAGACCTGGCTTGGTCGCATCACGAAATTTTGATCGCATGATGAGCGAATAATTCGATCGAAATTTCCACCGTAAGACGAGAATTTTGTATGACGAGGTACCACTGTATAGGGGTGATTTGCGAATTAGACCTTAAGTATTAAGAATTATTTGGTTGTTAATGATATCAAACATGAAAATGACAATGCAAAAAATGGCATTCATCCAAATTATTAGGTAAATTGTAACTGGCTGGTTTAGATAAGATAATTAATTTAGGATATGCATGATTTCCCTAGGACGGAATAGGCATGGGATGTTTTCAGTGCACGCTAAACATTCCTTGTTTTGTCCTGACCAGGTGAAATATGCTTTGGCGTGGGTCATATTAATGACTATTAGAATTTACAGATTGCATAAGCATCGAACAATTAATGTCAACCAAATGACATTGACCTGTTTCCTTTGGGAATTATTTCTGAAATCGCCAATAAGCCCCTTTTCAGGGATGGCGGCAAAGGATTTGGAAATTTGAAATTGATTTCTGAAATCGCCAATAAGCCCTTTTTCAGGGATGCCGGCGACATATTATGGAAAAAATATTTCGCCAAATGAAATTTTTGATGAAAATTCAGCAGCAGTACTCCAAATGTGAAACTTGACGTGGAGGAACAAATAAGCTGCTCTGCGAAATTGGGAATTCTGGGGCACTGGAAAAAAAAGAAAAAAAGGAAAAATATTTAAGGAAACATTGAATTTGGGTTAGCAGGAGACTGTGCTTCTCAAGAGGAAACGGACCAACGGTGGTGCCAGGAGCCAGGGTGCTCTAGCTACAGTATAAAGAAGCATGACCCAAAGTGGGACTGTCCATAACAAGTGTTGCTGACCAACCAGCAGACATGAAAATAGCCGAGAAGGGGATGAGGATTCACCTTTTGCACAAAGAAATTCAATTGAGACTAAACCTTCTTACAAAGGGTTAAAATAAACGAGGAATGAAAACGTCCAACGGATCCCCAGTCAAACACACAGAGCTTCTCACAGAACTCCTCAAAGCGGTACAGCTACCAATGAAGCTGGCTATCTGCAAATGTAAAGCACACACGACTGGACTTGACCCTGTCTCATTGCGGAACAAGCAAGCAGACAAAGCAGCCAAAGAAGCCGCACACTCTGCAAACATCCAGACGGCAATCTCCACGGTGTAAAGACAACATCTCGGAATCATTGCGCCGACCATCCCCAAAGTGCTGGACTCATTGAAAGAACCAATGGAACAGTAAAGCTCAGACTCAGAAAAACCATGGAAGACACAGGAAAACCATGGCCAGAATGCCTGAGCCTGGTAGAAACATACAAAACTAGCTCTCTTCAATTAAGAGCCCTTTGAACTTCACAAAACAAAAAATAAAATAATAATAATAGTATTATTCCCAATTCCAAAGCTTTTACCAAATCAATCTTTGCCAAACAGATTTTCTATCACCTCGAAAGACATTTCTGATTAAATCCCAAAAATAAATGCGAAGATAATCGCGGAACCTTGCATCCCTTGCAGACTATGTTTTGTTCTTATTCTGAAATGTTTAAACGGAAGCGCGCCCTTAGCCGCTGACTGTGACCTTCACGCTCGCTGCAGAAGCAGCATTCTTATCTTTTGTTTACAAATTCCAAAACGCTCTCTTTTCCTTTTTGTCCTCCTGTGCACACAATTATAACGCTTTTTAGAGAAGACTAAATTAATTACACTCCCGATATCCAACTATATCACAATATTTTGCCAAGACCCCATAATCACAATATGCTGCAAGGACAACTATATCATAGCAAAACCCATTTCTGCCCTCAAGTTTGCTTCAGCGCCCTCAAGGCCAATAATTGTAATATTCTCCACGGAAGGGGTCCCCCAAAAATTTTAGTCGGTTGTGCGGTCCGCGCGCCTACTATACTGTATTATAATGTCTAACACCATCAAATCAGCCGCACCAAAACAGAGCGCTTCCCCCGCAATCGAAGCATTATTCGGCAAGTTTAGAGTATGACCAAAACGCCGTTTTGGCAACCCCGCTAAACATTTAATTGGCTGTTTTGTATTTCTGTTAACCAAAATATTCCCGCTAGCAGACGGGAACGAAACCAGGATAAGCCACAATAAGCCATTTCATTCCAGTACATTGACAGTACATTTAGTTACTATTAACCATTTTAATTGCCATTTTACAACTTTCAGCATCACACAAAAAAATCCAATTGAATTCATTCCCAAAGAATGTGATCTCTGGTTTAAAATTAGCTCAACATCCTCATGTTCAAAATCCTCATTCAAATCATTTTGAGCAGGCCTGCCTTGTTTTTAGAGACCTTTTTGTCCAGGCAATCAAGCGATATATGTAATATATATAAGTCTAATTTGAATGAGCATGCAACACATTTGAATGAGCATGCAACACATTTTTTAGCTGCTCCTGATAAAGGCTGCCCACCGCGTGGTCTTCAGCGATGCCGCTGTTGGCCTTAAAACAAGCCGTCATCCTGATTTGATATTCTGCAAAAGGCTCACCATCCCTCTGCTTAGCTCTGCTGATCACGGTATAATTAACTTTTGTTTTAAACTTCCCCGTAACCCGATCAATCAGTTCATGCACTCTCAAATTCAAATTACGACCGTCATGACACAACGGGCCACCATCAGCTTTTGGATTCCAATCACCTCTAACAGCATGCCAATCACCTTTTAACGCGAACATCCAAATTTAGTAGGAGCCTGCTCCTTGCCCACATTAGTATTAGCAACTTCGATCATGGGATATTGTTCAATAAACACATCACTCATTGGCGGCGCCCCAGGCTGGGGAGATAGCGTTTTCTCCCCATGTCCCCCACGGGCCCTCCCGACCTGGTCAGCCGGTCGTTCATATTTGTCGGAGGGGGCCCTCCTTTTTAACAACAACAACAACACACTTCTTCCCCACCGGGCCAGTCTCATCGTCCTCTTTTCTGTGGAATAACACAGCCTCTGTGTTTCCAGTCCCACCGTTATCAACTGATTTAACCCATGTATCACTCCGTTTCCTTGCCATCATAAACCAATAATAGGTATCATTATATCCCTCCTGCTCCATTTTGCTAAGGTTTCCCCCATGCTTAGCACGTATTTTATCCTGCAGTATCAATATCTTATGCATATTAAGCTGGCCAGCAAATCCATATTTATTTATCCATAAGTTTAGGTGTTTAACCCTTGTAGCGCTTTGATTTTCAACAATCCAATCTTTACACGGCAGACGCATCTTTGGATCGTCGTCAATAGCCGCTTTACTGTTTGCACCACCCATTTTTGGAGTGGATTTGTGTGTATCCCCGTAGTACCTTTTTTTTTTCTCATTAACAACTACGCACACACAACCAACGTCGACCACCACATTTTTATAGACCCCACCGTGTCTACCTGCTAGTGACTAGTATTCGCAGGGTTTTAAAATCGCTAATCCCCAGGACGCGAGCCTTACTTCTCAAAATAAGGCCTTCGCGTGTGATGCCCTTCGCGCGTTTGGATCCCGTCAACAATATGCAGCCATCACACGCGGACTCGGCAGCAATGTCGATAGATGCTTACCCAGAGGATAGTCGTCAACCGATTAGAAAACAGGCGCTGCTGAGAAATAGTCCAGCCTGGAAAAGGGATTCTCTCGCCGTGCACGGTCACTCCAGATATTAAACTGCAGCGTCTGGATTCCTTATCGGTGTGTTGACCCCGGCTACTCGAAGGACCAAATGTTGGAATAATGATTCAAACCTTTTAAATCATTATTAGTAATATTTAATTAAAAAAGGAAAAACATCTTTCAACAAATTCTGCTTACAACTTCGAAGGAGATGCCTTGTGACGTCGTCTCAGTCCACAGTGCATTCTGAATTGCAGTAACTGAATCATTGTATTTAATCGCGACATTCGAAAAACATGTTTATGTAATCAGTACAATAACACCCTAGATGTTTAGAAAAACAACAGTGTGAGGAATGCATTATAAGGTAAACAAAGTAGTATTATAATGTAAACAAAGCAGTATTATAATGTAAGCAATGTCTGCTGTTGGAGTCTCGTCATAACAGTCTCATTGGGTCCTGCCGGGAGAAGTGTCCGTAACACTGTGTCCTCTTTTCTTTTTGTCCTTGAGGAGACGAATGTGGAGGAAAAAGTCCATGTTCCCATGACTTGATTTATAGCCTTACTACTTATTAAAAAATGCTTACAACACATATAGAATATTCCATAATAATTCTAACAGGTTGTACTCTGTTATTGTTGATTCTTCTGCTCCAGACTACTGAGGGACTGTGCGGACAAGCTTGGAAGAGTGACTCTGCCTATTTTCAACCTCGGTCTCAGTCGGCAGAAGTTCCTCATGTTGTGGAGACTTCCTTTGTGTGGTTCCAGGATTATCCAACTCTACTATGTCTTTTTCATGTGGCTGTATCCGTTTTTGCTACTGCAACCAAGATGGCCCTTCTCAACTGGCAGCCGGTAGCGGTAGCTCCGTCAGCTCTTGCTCGTTTTGTGTTTTTGCTGCTTTTCTATCTTTTTAATTGCATTTTAATATTTCTTAATGCTTTCCTATATACTTTGCTTTGCACTTTGTGCTTTTTGCTTTGTTGTTCTGCGACCTTTGCGACTCGACCCCACCCAGTTGCGTGGCTTGATTTCTTTGTACTCATCCTAGGTGTCTTTGGAGCCGTTCAGCCGTGCCTACGCTGTCATGCACGCAGGATCACCTGTGAGCAGTGGACAATAGTGCCGGGAGAAGAGGCAACGCTCCAGACCGAGCATTCCATCATTGTTATTGGAGCGTGAGATCTCTCCCCGGTCAGATGGAGGAGCTGCCGGTGCTGGCTGGGCTGCTTGTGTGCTTGAAGCCCCCCACCGGCCCCTCCGCTGCTGCTGATTCGGTGATTGGACAGTTTAGGAGGATCTAGGCAAGGAAGATGATCTTTAAAACCTCCAGACTACTGAGGGACTGTGCGGTAACCTTAGTCTCAGTCTACAGAAGGTCCCCACCTTGTGGACTTCCTGTGTGTGGCTCCAGTTTTTTTTTTTACCTAGGTCTACAATGTTTTGTGTCTGTCTTGCTACTGCAACCAAGAAATTTACCGAATACGGGATGAAATAAAGTTCTAATCTAATATAAAAAATTGTAAATACTTTAAATGCTGTACTCACAGTGAAAAAAGTCCTCTACTTGAAATAGTCCAAAAAAATCAGGTTAATGTTTGTAATCAAATGAATCAGGTTGATGAATGTATAATTTAAAAAAAACAGGTTGATGAATGTATAATAAAAAAACAGGTGGATGATTGTATAATCCAGCCCCCTTTCGGCGAGGAATATAGCTTCGCGTTCGGGATTAAGCAGTTAAAAAAACACACATTATGGAGAGCTTTTGTCATCTGTAGACAGGCAGAAATGCCTGTTTTTGAATTTTTCGAACCTTGGCCTTGGTTCGGATGATGTTGGTATCCAGAAGAATGTTTTTCGCCCTACATTCCGTACCCAGACTGAGAGGGCATTCTCCATTTTATTCCTCGTGGTTATCATGCGCTTGGTTTCGCTTGTCAATGAATGTGTGGCCATCTTTCGAATGTTAGCCTCTTCTTTTTTATGTATCGCACCGTAGATTAATTGATGCCATAATTGACAAACCAATCATTACAGCCCAGAATAGGAGGTGGTACCCTGACTTCTGCCATCTTTTGCCGCCATTTTCGCCACAATTTTTGCCTGTCTTACAGTTGCGAACTTTTTTTTAAATAATTAATTAATTGCGGAAAAAAAACTCGAAGCAGTGAATTCGCGATAAGTGAAGTCGCGATAAACGAGCGATTACTGCACTTCTAAACGGAAATATGTCCCCTAATAGTCAAATTAACACCCACTTTTGTCTGCCGGAAATAAGATATACAGGAGTCAGGTGTCAAAACATGTACGCTTCTTTCATTAAAGCTGTTATGAATTATTTGCTATAAAAATTAACTTAAAGGTTTCAGATTCAAAAGATTTCCCGCCAGGATGTAGGATGCTTCATACTTGTAGACCAAAGTGATTGCTTCTATCTGATTATTGTGTTTGGGCAGTCTTCACAATAATGTGTGGAAAAACAGCAGGTTGCTCTGGCTGTTTGTTGTATGAACAATTGAGCAGTGTTCTGGCAGTTGTAAAACTTTTCCTGACCTGCCTAAAGATCATGTTTTTATGGTTCGAAGGGAAGTGTCATTTCTTCAGAATCTCTATCTCGACAGATGTCCAAGTTATGACCCAAGAATATTAGATTTCAAACCAGCCATGTTCCTTGTACAGTGGTACCTCTACATATGAGCACCTCTACATACGAGCAGCTCGAGATACGAGGAAAGTTTCGAGCAAATAATTATCTCTAGATACGAGAAAAATTTCGAGATGCGAGAAAGCCAGGTGGCCAAGACATGAGAGGCTGTTTATCATTGTATTATTTTTTGCCGCATCTCTTTCGTGTATAAAAGATATCTACGAGCACTGGGCGGAGCTTGCATTTTCCCGTGTTTTTTTCCCCGTTAGTCAATGCATAATACAAAGTGAACAACAATGGATCCAAAGCAAACAGATGGAAAGAAGAGTTGTGCAAAGAAAAGGCGGACGTTGACAATCAACGTTAAGCGCGTGGCCGGATGATTCGCCGACGGACGTTTGACAGACGGACAGGTTGCCGAATGGACGTTCCACCGAACGGTCATTCGGCCGAATGGCGGTTCGGCCGAACGGAGATTTCGCTGAAACGGGATTCGCGCGCTCGTCCCGCCCCCGGATCGTGTGTGTGTACATGTTTTGCAAACTCGGCCCGCGGGCCATATTCGGCCCGTTAGGATTTTTAATCCGGCCCGCCGAGTAGGTAAATCATATCCCTACGGTCATCGGAGAGGTTTCTCCCCGGGAACAGTGCTTCATGGGCGGATTTTAATGACACATGCTGAGTTTCGTTATCGAGCTCCATATATTTCCCGAGTTTGAGCACTTTAAAAATCGGCGGGGGTTCCCCCCGAGCCTATCCGAGAATAGTGCGCCGTGAGCGGACTGGGTTGGACGACGCCCCGCTGAATTTCTGCAGCTCCAGAAATTTTTCTAAATCCATCTTAAAACAGCGTTTAATGATTAAATACAAATACTAGTATTTGTATTTGCGACATCAAATGTCGGGTAGGCACTGGGGAAACACACCTTTGATGTGTGTGGTGCTCATACTTAGAAAAATTTATGGAGCTCGGGATTTCAGCGGGGCATCAGCCAACCCAATCCGCTCATGTGTCACTATCCTTGGTTACGCTCGGGAAAAAACGCTGCCGATGTGTGTGGTGCTCACGCTTAGAAAAAAATTATGGTGCTCAGGATTCCAGCGGGGCATGTGTCACCCCTGTCCGCCCACAGAGCACTGTGCTCGGTGAAAAACCCCTCCAATGTGTGTGGTGCTCAAATTTGAAAAATTTCTGGAGCTGCAGAAATTCAGCGGGACGTCGTCCAACCCAGTCCGCTCACGGCGCACTATTCTCGGATAGGCTCGGGGGGAACCCCCGCCGATTTTTAAAGTGCTCAAACTCGGGAAATATATGGAGCTCGATAATGAAACTCAGCATGTGTCATTAAAATCCGCCCACGAAGCACTGTTCCCGGGGAGAAACCCCTCCGATGACCGTAGGGATATGATTTACCTAATCGGCGGGCCGGATTAAAAATCCTAACGTGCCGTATATGGCCCGCGGGCCGAGGTTGCAAAACTTGTACACACACTTTCCGGGGGCGGGGCGAGCACGCGAATCCCGTTTCAGCGAAACCTACGTTCGGCGGAACGTCCATTCGGCGACCTGTCCGTCTGTCAAACGTCCGTCGGCGAAACGACTTTAGGCGAATCATCCGAGTACCCGTTAAGCGTGAAATAATTGTAAAATATGAGAGTGGGGTACGTGTCACAGAGCTTGCTCGTTGTCATGGATGATATCGTGTCACTTGGAAATTCCTTGGGGCTGGAGGTTAACGAGGCAGATGTGAATGATCTAATCGCCGAGCACCACGAAGAACTGATGACACAGGATTTAATCAAGCTCCAGGAGAGTGAACATTTGGAGATGTTGCGGGAACTCAGTAGCGAGGAGTAGGTGGAAGAGGGGGGCCGCCTGGCTACAAAGGATATCAAAGACATGCTAGCGAAGTAGCAAGAGTTTTCTGATTTTGTACAAAAGAGGCACCCTGACAAGCTAGCAAGTGGTCGCGTTTTATCGTATTGTGAGGACATTTGTGGGTGTCATTTTCAAAATATTTTGAAAGGGAGGCAAAAACAAACAACCCTTGATGCGCTCCTTTTAAAAACTCCTGCTGAACGTCCGGGTGGAGTCAACCCGGAGAACAAAGGTAAAACAAATTAAAACAATTTCAGAATTAGAATTCAGTTTTGTGTAAAGTTACATTAAACATACGTTTGAGTGTGTCTGTATATATTAATCCAAGTTAATTTAAATTTGTTTGTTCTGTTACGAGTGCGTAGTCGTGGAGTTTCTTTGTTGTCCCCGTTTATTACAAATCCTTAACAAGGGAAAACGAGCACATGGTGTTGTGGGTACGAGGTCAAGAGCCAACACTGACACCCCCAAACCTCCCATCACTAGTCTTTTTACACAATCAAATTTTCAAGAAAACCAACTCCAGACTTTTTTTTTCAAGATGTCGCATTCGTTGCGTAAGAATTTTCTGGAAATCGAAGACTCTTTTAAGAAGCCACGACGTACAAATTAATGTGCGACGACCACACGTCACATTCGGTCAAGCGTCGTTTGCATGTCACAAGATTACTCATTGGCTCTGCGTTGAGTACGCGTGGAAAACGTAGCTTGTGATTGGGTGACCTGGCTGCATTAAACAACGGTCAGCTCAAGCTAAATATCCTTTCCTGCTTAACCACTAAGGGTAATTTATCTGCACCGCCTCAGCTATCTACGCTTTGAAAATTATAACAAGACACACTGATTTGGTTAGTTATCGATTCGTTTGTCCTGTATTTTCGCCACTGTTTGTCTGAACTATTGAAAATAAGGCAGCCTGCCTTAATGGGCGTTAAATATATTTAATTGTGCTTTAATGGTTCCTACATAGTAACGTTATCCCGCTTTTTTGTGTACTTAGTTTTCTCTGAGTGCTTAAAAACAATCCAATCCGATTTGGTGTTTGCAAATAAAGCGAGATTAATGTACGGATGGGGGTGGATCCAATATATTCTGGAACGTTCTCGAATCCGTTATCCGGAGCCAACCGTCTACTTGAATTCGACTGTTGTGTCAAGATGAAGTGTGCAATCTTAATGCCTTGGCCAAAGTTCAATTTAAAGAACGGGTTCTAAAAAAATCAATTTGGCCGCGTGTGTGTGTGTGTGTGTGTGTGTTTTGTTTTTGTTTTTGTTTTTGTTTTAAATGTAAATGTGTTTCTTTCATGAGCCAATATTCGAGCAGTCTAATGAGAACATTATTTGCACGGCATCATAGAACCACTGTCACCATTTTGTGTCGATTCATTGTGCATGAGGTAGCAAAACTAGAAATCACTTATTTTTCCTAACGGTGACTAAAGAGCAAAAGATTTCGGTGACCTAAAGTTAAACTGGTAAAGTGGATAATAGCCTCCTTTTTTGTTAAACAGTAATTGTGTTCACCCTTACTGCTCATGTGAGAGTATTGTTAAAAACTAGATATGTTTTGATGTTATAAACAACATTCATTCAGTTTGGTCTCTAGAAATGTATTTCTGAAGTTGAACATTTTAAACATGGAAGTTATGCTTGCGGGTGGCCCGGCTGCTTGAGTGGTATGGGTGTGAGAGTGAATGGTTGTCCGTCTCGTGCCCTGCGATCGGCTGGCCACCAATTCAGGGTGTCCACCGCCTCCGGCCCGAAGTCAGCTGTGACGGGTTCCAGCACCCCCCGTGACCCTAGTGAGGATAAAGCAATTCAGAAAATGAATGATTGCGTGAAAAAGTTGCATATTTTTTGTCCTCCATAGGAAAAGCAAGCATGTCTAAAGGACCAGCAGTTGGTATTGATCTGGGGACCACCTATTCCTGTGTTGGTGTCTTCCAGCATGGAAAAGTTGAAATTATTGCCAATGACCAAGGCAATAGGACAACACCTAGCTATGTGGCTTTTACAGATACTGAAAGGCTGATAGGTGATGCAGCCAAGAACCAGGTTGCGATGAACCCTACTAATACTGTGTTTGGTGAGTAAGGTATACCTTCTAATCATGGAAATGTACTGTTGGCCATTAAGTGCATTGCTTGTTTGTTATTAATGAGATTAACTGAGGAAGCTGCCTCAAGGCAATACAGCTCCATAGATGTATTTCAGTTTAACAGCAATATATTTTTTAATTAAATTTACTTGTCCATATTGGCTGCCAGTAAAGGATGTGCAGTCATGAATCAGCCTGGTGGCTTCTTTGATGAAAAGGATCGTTTGAAAAATGAAAAATAATTTAAAAAAAAAAAGGAACTCTACTAATCCAGCTATTCTTTTGAGTAGGACATGCTGTTAAAAGATTAGTTTTCTTCTGACTAATCTCTCGACTATATTTTCGATTTGCAAAGCTGCCAACTACCCCAGAATTTCCGGGATTTACCCGGAAATACAATGCAAACTCTGGGACCCCGGACAACCTCCCTAAACCCCGGAAATCCCGAAACATTGTCACTTAAATTTTTTGACGCACCCATTTTGGAACAGTGTCAAATTTCCAATTTAAATGCCTCGAAATTGACCCCATCGCTACGGCTTCCGCCATCCTGATTCAACTGCACAGTAAACCAGAATAATTCGGTAACACGAGTGCCTTGTGAATCATGCGAGTTACAAGTTCTGACAAATGATTGGTCTTGTGCGACATTAGCGTGGCAATCGATTTGGAATCAATTGCATTTTATCGCTATCGCTTTAACATTTTTGTTTTCGTTTTTTCATAAGGAATTTAAGTATTATTAAGGCTGACTAAACCACCAGTCTTTTGCTTTGAAACTAATCCTATAATTTCCGGGGTTGTTCTAAAGCAGTGGTTCTTAACCTTGTGGGAGCGGCCGAACCCCACCAGTTTCATATGCGCGTACACCGAACCCTACTTTAGTGTAAAATAAAATATGAATTTATTTTTATTTTTTTTAATTTCAAGAAATATAAATTCCTTGCAGCACTGATTTGGCCAAGCAATGTTACATGATCATCTGCAGCGAGTGATGGTCAAACGGGGTATGTTATCATGAATAGACATGATGAGTTGATGTGTCTTGACCTCCGCGGCAGAGGCTCCACCAAACCTTTGAGACCGACTCCGTCAGAACCACTGTTCTAAAGGAAGTAGGCGTACACCGCACTGGTAGGTCTTATCATTATCAATATGCCTCCCCTGGCATATATATTTTACAAAAATATATTAGAAATAAAACAACAATATAATTTTAGTGCCTTGTGAAAGTATTCGGCCCCAATGTGGCCCCCATTTCAAAAATATTGTATGAGGAAAATTTGGAAATTAGCTCTACAATGGACGCCCGAAGCTGAATGTGCCTTTTGTGGCATAATACAATGGCTTCTAGGGTATAGTCAACTTTAGGACTTCTGAATTATGAAAAATGAACCTGAGTAAGGCAAAATTCTTTTTGTAGGTGGGTCATCGAAAGAAAAATGAAATGGGCAAAACTCATACAGGATATGTATTGACTGCTACTAAAATTTGAAAAGCATAACCATTACCACCGTGTTACCATGCTCTTGCAGCTAAACTGATGGCATTATAACAGAGTTATGTAACTTAATGCAAAACTAGGAGGTTAAAATTTGTATAGTTTTAATCACCTCCACTGGCAAGGCAGTTACTATGATGACTAATAGCTCCGGCTAAACTTCCAAAACTAATTATGAATGTATGGCGCACTTATAATACCTATAGTGCCTTGCAAAAGCAGAACTGCCGACCTCCCTCGACCCAATTTCAGGAGTACCCTTGTGGTCCCATTTCCGGAGTCTTTCCGGAGTGAATGCGATTCACGCAAAATCGATATAAAATGTATTAAAAAAAAACATAACGTAGGGCAATTTAAATCAAACCTCATGTTTTTACATTAACTGAAAATTGTATTTTTGCCATCTATTGAAAAAGTACAGCATAATGAAAATAAATTTATCTTTGTGTTTGGGTTCTACGTGCGTTTTACACTCAGTAATTCTACCATGTGTCACGCTGAAGTTGCACATGTGTTTAGTGCAATGTGCAAATGTCAGTCCTTTTTCGAGACTGCTTCAACATGGGATATTTCGTCGAGTACGAACCAAATAAACTTCTGCAAGTGTCTGGGTTTTTATTATTAGAAGTTTCATCCAAATGGCCATCCATTTTGCGCTTAACCTGAGCAGGGAGATTGATAAGACTTACCAGTGGTGTGTATGCTACTTCCTATAGATTAGAACAACCCTGGCTGGGATAGGATAGTGGTTTAGTCAGCCTTAATACTACTTCCCTTATGAAAAAAAGGAAAATGTTAAAGCGATAGAAGCTTTCTATGCAATCAATTGCCACGCTAAAGTCGCACAAGACAAATCATTTGTCTGAACTAGTAACTTGGATGAACCACAATGCACTCATGTTACCGGATTCAACTGGTTTACAGTGCAGTTAAATCAAATGCGAAGATGCGTTAGCCGTAGTGATGGTTTGAATTTCGAGGCATTTAAATTGAAAATTTGGTACTTTTCCGAGATGGTTGTTTCCCCCCAAAATTTAAATGACTTTTTTAAATTTTTTATTTTATTTCCAGAGTTTGCGTTCTTTTCCGGTCAAACTCATATACTCAGATTCCGGAAATCACGGATAAGTTGGGAGCTCTGCAAAAGTATTCGGGCCCATTGAACTCTTCAACCTTTCGCCACATTTCATGCTTCAAACAAAGACAATTAAAACTTTTTGTCAAGAATCAACAAGAGCCCCTATCCGTTCTGATTTCCATATCTCCCTCCACCATAACTCCTGAATCAAATAATCTGGATTGGTATCAACCTTCTGAACAACCTTTTCATTAGTTGATCATTTGATTCAGGTGTAGTAGAGGAGGGAGATGTGGAAAACAGACTGCATAGGGGCTCTCAAGGACCGGAGTTGGCCACCCCTGATCAACAACAAGTGGGACACAATCATGAAGTGAAATGATATTTATTGGGCATATTAGACTTTAGTGGCCTGGCGGCTTGAGTGGTTAGAATGTTGGCCTCACAGCTCTTGGCTCCTGGGTTCAAATCCAGGTCGGTCCACCTATGTGGAGTTTGCATGTTCTCCCTGGGCCTTTGTAGGTTTTCTCCAGGTACTCTGGTTTCCTCCCACATTCCAAAAACATGCATGGTAGGATGATTGGACACACTAAATTGCCCACACCTATGAGGGTGAGAGTGAATGTTTGTCCGTCTCCTCGTGCCCCGCGATCGGATGGCCACTAATTATGGGCTTCCTCCGCCTCTGGGATGGCAGCCAGCACTGCCCGCGACCCTAGTGAGGGAGGATAAAGTGGTTCAGAAAATGGGCGAGAGATTTTAAACCTTTTTAGCAAATAAAACCTGAAGAGTAGGGCGTGCAATAATATTCGGCCCCCTTGCATTCATACTTTGTGGCGCCATCCCTTGCTGCAATTGCGGCTGCAAATCACTTGGGGTATGTCTCTATCAGCTTTGCACATCGAGAGACTGAAATTCTTGCCCATTCTTTCTTTCAAAACAGCTTCCTCAGTGAGGTTGGATGGAGAGTGTTTGTGAACAGCAGTCTTCACCTCTGCCACAGATTCTCAATATGCTTCAGGTCTGGACTTTGACCTGGCCATTCTAACTGGATACGTTTATTTGTGAACCATTCCATTGTAGATCTGGCTTTATATTTTGGATCATTGTCCTGTTGGTAGATAAATCTCAGTCCTTTGCATCTCCAACAGGTTTCATCTTCCCATCAATTTTAACCATCTTTTCTGTCCCTGCTGAAGAAAAGCAGGGCTGCCACCACAATGTTTGACAGTTAGGGTGGTGTTTTCAGGATAATGAGCTGTTGCTTTTACGCCGAACATTTTGTTTTGCCTCGTGGCCAAAAAGTTTGATTTTTGGTTTCATCTGACCCAGTGCACCTTTCCAAATGTTTGGTGTGGCAAACTTTGAGGCTTTTTATGGACATCTTTCAGAAATGTTTTTTTCTTGCCGCTTTTCCATAAATGCAGTGTTCGACTGATTGTTGTCCTATGGACAGACTGTCCCACCTAAGCTGTAGATCGCTGCAGTTCATCCAGAGTGATCATGGGTATCTTGGCTGCATCGCTAATCAGTCTTCTTCCTGTTTGAGGACAAAGTTTAGAGTGACAAATGTGTCTTGGTAGATTTGCAGTGGTCTGATACTCCTTCCATTTCAATATGCTTGCTTCCACATTGCTCTTTGATGTCTGAAGCATGGGAAATCATATTGTATCCAAATCTGGCTTTAATCTTGTCCACAATAGTATCTCGGACCGGTCTGGTGTGTTCCATGGTCTTCATGATGCTCTCTGCACTTTAAACAGGACCCTGAGACTATGATATAGCACAGGGGGCACGAACTGTTTTGCCCAAAGATGTACTTTTCAAAGAGCCAACTTTGCACAATCTACCCTTTTTCCCCGCACCCTTGACAAAGCTCAGCAGTTATGTATGCTGATGCTAGCAGGGCCCAAAATAGCCTAGGCAGTTATTCATGCTTTGATTCGCGATGGTGCTGTTTGGGTCCCATTTAAAATTTTACTACAAATCCAAACCTTGGATCAAATCTAACTGTCATGCGATCAACTCATAAACTAATGCCTTGTTTTTCGCCGCTAATGTAGACCAGACAAGGCCGCGAAAATAAAAAAAGGGGAAGTGGGATCACCCTTATTGTTACTACATACCATACGACTTGTTTTTGCAAAAATACAAGTACAATCAAGAAGTGTATTTATGAACTATCACATTTACAGGCATGAAGACTAACATTAATCTCATCCATAAAAATAATTAAAATACTTTCTTTAAGTACTGTATTCATAGTGAAAATAATTCATCTCCAATCGATTTAGATAATAATAATTAAAAACAGATTATTCGAGTTTAAGTCCAAGTCCTCTTCGTCAGATTCGAAGGGCATTTTAGTACAAATATTGCAGTTGTCTTGACACTCAAGATGATTGCGAATCCAATGACCAGGACCATGTTGTCATAAGTCTCCTTTCAAGTAGCCCCATGCAGTGTGTTGATGTCCTATTGCCATGCCATCGTCATGCCAGCTTCACGGCTGGCGCAAATCTTTCATAACGCTGGTTAATTTTTTTTTTTTAATCCTTGGAGTCGAAGGAGTGTCTTAGTCCACACAAGAATTTTCAGTTTCGCGCTTTGGTGGTGAACAGCAGCGTGTGCGCCCGGTGGTCAAGCGAAAGCAACAGCGCTTTGTGGAGAATAACACTCGCTGCAACGTACAGCAAGGCAACCTGGGTGGAGAGACCAGACGTTACATCTCGGACCTTTTCAGCTAATGCAAATTTATATTTATTTGCAGCATAGAGATAGCCACACACACACACACGTGCATCTCCAGAAAAGTGCATTCACTTCCTTTGTCTCCCTTTTAACCACATGGCACAGCCCATTAACATTAAAATGATTTCAACCAGATGAATTATGCACAAAAGAATGCCACAGTGCAGATTAATTTATGCCGTAATTGTGTGCTACGCCTTTAGCATATCAAGGCACGTCATAGTATAGGAGGCATTTTCAACGACTACTCAAAAAATAGTCAGAAGCATACAGATTGCCACAGCACGCATGCATGTCCAGAGAGGAAGTGCCCCTCAGTTCCTGTATCTCCCTTTTAATCACACGGCGGAGCCCATTATCAATCACATGGTTCTTGCCAACTAAATTATTGTGAAAGAACACCACAGTGTAGATTCATTAATGCAGCACTGGCGTGCTATGCCTTTTAACATATCAGGGAATGTCAATATTTAGGAGGAGCAAAGCAAAATTTACTCAACAAAACAGGAAATGGCAAGATGTAGTACATCTCACTTATCGTGTTTTCTTTGGCGCTGAGTGCCAACCATTTCAGCGCCGAAGAAGCGGTGCCCTGACTTCTGCCATTTTTCATCTGTCTTCTGGTTGTGAGTTTCAGCATATATTTAGACATTTTTCTGAACTTTTTTCATATACATAAGAAAAAATCTGCGATGTAGTAAGCCGCGAAGTGAAGGATCACAGTAGTACAGTGGTACCTCTACATACGAGCTTAATTTGTTCCGGGACTGAGCTCGTATGTCGATCTTCTCGTAACTCGAACGAATGTTTCCCATTGAAATGAACTAAAAACTAATTAATTTGTTCCAACCCTCTGAAAAAACACCCAAAACAGGATATTGGATTGGAAAAAAATGTTTTATTTCTTCTAATTCGCCATCTATTAACAAAGTAACACATAGCTAGTGGTTTAATAGTAATAAAATGTTTTTAATAGAACTAAAATTAGACCTATTTCGCAAAGGGTAGAGACAGCGACATACACGGAGGCGGGGGTAGCTTTCCACGGCGACGCACTCATAACAGAACAAACAAATTTAAATTAACTTGGATTAATATATACAGACACACTCAAACAACCCTAATGTAACTTTACACAAAACTGAAATCTAATTTTGTTTTACATTTTTATATCTTCTGGCTGGGTTAGCTGCTTGCCATGCCTCCACCCTCACGTTCGCTATCGATGGGCTGTTTGCTGTTGTATTCCGTTCAAAATATTCCAAAAATGATGCACACAAATGTCCTCACTATAGGATAACGCACGACCACTTGCCAACGAGAAGTAGTCTTGAATGAGTGATCGCTCTGCTAACAGGAGCTAACAGGCTAAGGGGGGGTGCACTGAAAAAATGCAACAGCTCAGCCTACCCACGTATTGATAGTGGGTAATGAAGTTTTATTCTGAGAAAGGGTGCCATTGGCTATCGGTGTTGTGTGCACGAGTATACTTCATTACCCAGAAAGCCCTCTTTTTGCCCGTGCATGTGCGTTTTCTGGTCCATGTGTAGGTGAATCACGTGTGAAGAAACTGTTCAGTGCTTGTAGATATCTGTTATACACGAAAGACATGCGGCAAAAAAGCGCTACAATGATAAAAAGCCTCATGTCTTGGCCACCTGGCTTTCTCACATCTCGAATTTTTTCTCGTATCGAGAGATAATTATTTTCTCAAAATTTTCCTCGAATCTCAAGCTGCTCGTATGTTGAGGTACCACTGTACGTATCGACGTATTGAGCACCCCTGATAGCAGGTGCATTTCTACGGAGACATAATTACACACAGGTCGATCCTTTTTATCATCATCGGTCGACATTGGTTCATTTAGAGATGCTCACTGAATTCCTGGAGTACGTTTGCTGCTTTGAATGTAAAAGGGGTAAATAATATTGCACGCCAAGTTTTCAATTTTTCACTTGTTGAAAAAAGTTTAAAATATCCAATGAATTTTATTCCACTATGCAATTTGTCCCACCTCTTGATTCTTGACAAAAAATATCTTTGTTTGAATCCTGAAATGTGGCAAAAGGTTAAAAAGTTCCAGGGGGCCAAACAAGGTACTTTATAAACATTTATTCCTAAACCGTACCACCCATCCTATCAGGGGTTGTTGGAGTCAATCTCGGCTGACTTGTGGCGAAAGGCATACAACATCCTAGACCAGGGGTGTGCAAACCAGTCCTCGAGGGCCGCTGTTGCTGCAGGTTTTTGTTCCAACCGATCCAGCACAGGCAGTTGAACCAATTACATTCTGCAGAAAAAAAGAAGCACCTGACTGCAATCCACTTATTGCACTTGTAAGACACCAGATTGGTGAAAAGGTGCTCGATGGGTTGGAATGAAAACCCGTACCGACTGAGGCCCGTTGTGGAATCGTTTGCCCACCCCTGTCCCAGAGTGATCGCCAGTCAGCAAAGGACATGAAAAGTCAGACACCCATTCGCATTCACACTGAGCATCGCCATGCAATTTAATTTTCAACTGACTTCATCGTGAAATGTATTTACCGTATTTATTCGAGTATAACGCACAAAAATGTTGTACCAAAAACTTAAGCAAAGTTTGGGTCCGTGTTCTACACGAGATCTGCGCTTTTATGACCAAATCCTGGTAAAAAAGACTGCCTGCCCTCCGCCGGTGAAAAAGTCCCCTCCCCAACCATTATTATGAGAGATGTAAAAATTTGTCCGCCAGGTGGCGATAATCTTCCTTCTTTTACAAAAGCCAGCCCTCTCCAAATAGCCTATGGCAAGTTTATCAGGTAAAAGGGGTTAAAAAAGAAAAAAAGGTTGCTTAAGGGAAACAACAGTGGGGCCTGTTCACACGAGTCCACCCAGGGAGCGCTATCGTCGCTTAAGAATGGAATCAATTGTTTGGTGAATCTGATGATGATGAATCAGACTTAGAAAATTTTTAAATGTTATGATGATAAATTAGACTGAAGATTTAAAATTGTAAATTCCATTTGAGAATTGTGTTCATTACTGGTAGTAGTTTGTTTTACCAGGTTTCCGTAGCATATGTGGGGAATAATTGTTTTCTCATGGCAACATGTGTTCAGCATTTGACAGTTCCCAGTACTGGTGAAATCCTTGGTGTGAGGAAAAACAAAAAAACTTGTCACAAATTGAGTGCGCGTTATACTCGAATAAATCATCATCAACCGTCGACAGTATGTTTTGCTTGCCGACACTTTTATTTTTCCAACTCATCCATTATCTGAGGTATGATTTAATTTTTTAAAATTGCCTGCATTGTGTGAAATTGTAAATGTTCTGACTTGAGGGGGTACAGATTTTTGGTGAGGTTCACTGGGCTGTACTGTTAAGTGGTCTTAAAGATTTTTATAGAGCTTTAAATATCACTTGTTGCATTTGTAAGAATCCTGTAGAAAAAACATTAAGTTACATTTAAGTCAACAAGAACAATATTGAACTAGTAAAAGTTAATATATTTGGAAATGTGGTTGAGCACTGCAATGGTCACATTTGCTTTCTACTTTGCGTATTTCTTTTTCTCCCCACAATCCACTCTTGTGGCTCAAGTGATGCTAATTTCTCCACTGTGGGACAGATTCTCCAACATGAATACTGATAACCATTCTTGTCTTGACAGATGCCAAGCGATTAATTGGCCGGAGGTTTGATGATTCAGTTGTTCAGTCTGATATGAAACACTGGCCATTTATTGTAGTTGATGACAACACTCGCCCAAAGGTTCAGGTTGAATACAAGGGTGAGACAAAGTCCTTCTATCCTGAGGAGATCTCCTCAATGGTACTGACAAAGATGAAAGAGATTGCTGAAGCTTATCTTGGAAAAGTAAGTTTTAAATAATTAGTTTTTACAAGAATAATTTTTGAAATTTCTTTAATTTTTGTTGTTTACAGACTGTCAACAATGCTGTAATTACGGTGCCCGCATACTTTAATGATTCCCAGCGCCAAGCCACAAAGGATGCTGGTACAATTTCTGGTCTTAATGTTTTGCGCATTATCAATGAGCCAACAGCAGCTGCTATAGCCTATGGATTAGACAAAAAAGTAAGCTCATCAAGATTTTATTTTTTTTAATTTCTAGACTTGTGGCGTCTTAGTGTTATCATAAATAACCATGTTAATTGAAAATATATTTTAGGTTGGTGCAGAGAGGAATGTACTCATATTTGATCTGGGTGGTGGTACCTTTGATGTGTCAATTTTGACCATTGAAGATGGAATCTTTGAGGTCAAGTCCACTGCTGGCGATACTCATCTTGGTGGAGAAGATTTCGACAACCGTATGGTCAACCACTTTATTGCAGAGTTCAAGCGCAAGTACAAGAAGGACATTAGCGACAATAAAAGAGCTGTTCGGCGTTTACGCACAGCATGCGAGAGAGCAAAGCGCACATTGTCTTCCAGCACTCAGGCAAGCATTGAAATCGACTCCCTGTATGAGGGAGTTGATTTCTACACCTCCATCACCAGAGCCCGCTTTGAGGAACTCAATGCTGACCTCTTCCGTGGCACCTTGGACCCAGTAGAGAAATCACTGCGTGATGCCAAAATGGACAAAGGGCTCATTCATGACATTGTCTTGGTTGGGGGCTCGACTCGCATCCCCAAGATTCAAAAACTGCTGCAGGACTTCTTCAACGGCAAAGAGCTGAACAAGAGCATCAATCCAGATGAAGCAGTTGCCTATGGTGCTGGTAGGTGTCTTCACATAAATAAAGGCCAAAACAAAACTGGACAGTTTTAATCAATAAATTAACTTATACCCTTTGGCAAGTGGCAGCCAGCTTATAATGATGCAAAACAAGATTTTCATTTTTTTAATACAAGAACCCAAAACGTCCAATTGCGATTGATCCATAACCCTGGTAATTAATATTCATATAAGATAAGTAAAACATTAAATTGTGATATGTTTTCCTTGCCATGTTTTAGTTATGTTTTTGCTGACTTATGAATTTTGTCCCATACAAGCCTGTTGTGAATCGTTCACTTAAACCTGTCAGCCAAGATATGTTGAGCATTGGTGTGCTGTTTTACTGTGACTTCAAGTGTTTTGGTCATGTCTACATTGTGAAACAAGAACATTTTTAACCCAAGACTAGGCATCTTGGTGTGTTTGGTGGGGAGATGGAGTGTTAAGGGCATGCCGGCCATTAGTGTTATTAGTGGGTAATATTGTTCCTGCTTTTTTTTGTCCACAGCTGTCCAGGCTGCCATCCTGTCAGGTGACAAGTCAGAAAATGTGCAGGACTTGCTCCTTCTTGATGTTACTCCTTTATCACTGGGTATTGAAACAGCAGGAGGTGTCATGACTGTCTTGATAAAGCGTAACACCACCATTCCTACAAAGCAGACTCAGACGTTTACCACCTACTCTGATAACCAGCCAGGAGTGCTTATTCAGGTAAGTATAACCTTTTGATGGTGTTCTGAAATGATTTTATACCTGCCGATTCTGATTGCCTGTGCAGTCTTGACTGATATCCCGCCGGTTGACTAAAATGTACAACATTCTTCTGGCCATGTATGATATGAATGACTAGTTGTGGCATTAAACATACAAAGTCAATGTAAATATTAAAGAAAATCACTAGGAGCCCATCATGTTGATGTAAAAATAACCAAACAAATGTATAATGTACATAATATTTAGTTATCCTGATCTTAAAATATGTACATGGTATTTAGTTATTTTCTGCTGCCTTCTTTTGAGTGTGTTAATACTTGAATTTCCCTCATGGTGCATAAATAAAGGACTATTATATGAATTTAATACACATTACCCCATCACCAGGTATACGAAGGTGAGCGGGCAATGACCAAGGACAATAACTTGCTTGGCAAGTTTGAGCTGACAGGCATTCCACCAACCCCCCGTGGAGTTCCTCAGATTGAAGTTACATTTGACATTGATGCAAACGGCATCATGAATGTCTCAGCAGTTGACAAGAGCACTGGCAAGGAGAATAAAATCACAATCACCAATGACAAGGGTACATTATCAATTTTATAATGCTTGGTGTGGAAAAGCAAAACCAAACGTTTGAATTCTTTGTTTAAAAAAATGGTTATATAATTTCAGGACGTCTCAGTAAGGATGATATTGAACGCATGGTCCGGGAAGCTGAGAAGTACAAAGAAGAGGATGATGTGCAACGTGACAAGGTGTCTGCAAAGAATGGATTGGAATCTTATGCTTTCAACATGAAATCAACAGTGGAGGATGAAAAGCTTTCTGGCAAAATCAGTGATGAAGACAAGAAAAATATATTGGACAAATGCAATGAAGTCATCAGCTGGCTTGACAAGAACCAGGTATGTGATAACTTATTGTATTTTCACACCTATACGACGCACCGCCTGAAAGGGTGCCGTGTCAGTTGCCAGGTGTGTTTTCTGTATCTTGTCAATACAAAGGTGCTTTGTGTTAGCATGCATGGTAACATGTAAATATAGGCAACAGGAGCAAAACTGAGTTTGATTTTGTTTTATTGATGTAATGTGTATCGGGGAAAATAAGTCAAAGTATTCAAACATCTACAAATTTATCAAAGTAGTCCTTATCCTCTGTATCCGACATAAAGAGCTCAGCCTAGTAGGCGAGTTCCCCAACAATGCTGGGTTCCAACTCACTGTCAGGGTCAGAGTTGTCGCCGTGGGGTTTCGTAATAGTGATTCCAGCTTTAACGAAAGCTCAAAACTACAGTGCTTTGGCCCAGGCATCGACAATCCATTCCGAATCGTTGCGTAACTCATCTTTGTATTGAGGGTTAAAAGCGCTATGAGCACCCGAAGTCAAGTGCCTTGCCACTCGTCTTGAATGTTTTGAATGGATTTACCGTAATGCTTGGAATACGCGGGGAGGCTATTTTTAGGGTGAACGTCCGCTGGGTTGATCGCAATAAGTAGCGTGTCGGCAAGAAATGAAACCAGTTAGTCAAGCGTCAGGGTAATACAAAATTTTGAATTTAGCCCATAAACAAGGCGCACTGACTGATGGGAGGCCCCTTTTCATTTTAGAGAAATTTTAGACTTGAGTGCGTGTGAAAAGTAGCTGTGAAAATATGGTAATTAATCCCTAATAACAATTTCACATATTCATTTTGTTTATGTATTTGCTTAGACCGCTGAGAAAGATGAATATGAACACCAACAGAAGGAATTGGAAAAGGTGTGTAACCCAATCATCACAAAGCTGTACCAAAGTGCTGGAGGCATGCCTGGTGGTATGCCAGAAGGCATGCCTGGTGGATTCCCTGGTGCTGGTGGAGCTGCTCCTGGTGGGGGATCATCTGGCCCTACCATTGAGGAAGTTGACTAAGTATTGCATCATAAGTTACAAAAAATTCCTGCATCGAAGAACATAGCCCTCTTGTAGCACTGACTCCATGCTTAAGAGTGTAGTTGCATTGTTTATAAAATAGGGTTCACTGTTTTGTTCATCAACTTGATTGAATAACTTGTGTGGTGCATATTTCTGGTAAAAAGATTATGTATTCCAAATGTCTGAATGTTGTCTTTTGCTTGACAATAAAAACATGCAATGCTTTTTTTGGATCAAAACCTGTCTTTTGTCATTCTTGAGATGTTTCCAAACCTTAATTGGTATTTATCTGTGGTAAATTTAGTTAATTGATATAAAAGGATGGCCCTGTGGTTGTGATTAGTGGGTCTGCTTCACATTACTGGGATCAAGGGTTTGATCCCAGGTGGGTCTTCACTATGGAGTTTGCATCTTCTGGACATGTATGGATTTTTCTGGGTATGCCAGTTTCCTTCCACATACCATAAACATTCTTGGTAGGCTGTTTGAACTATAAATTGCACCCTTGTGAGTGTGAGTCTGGTTGAACACTAAATTGTAATAGTTGAGTGAATAATTGTCCATCTCATGCCCTGTGAATGGCTGGCCACCAATTCAGGGTGTCCCCTGCTTGATGTCCATAGTTAGCTGTGATAGGCTCCACTACCCCCTGTGACTTGATAATGATAGGTTTATTATTAATACACTTTAATCAAAACAGGGAGACATCATTAACATACTCGGCTAGGAAAATCACTCCCGACTCGCCTTCGTCCAAGATGATTCTGAAGAAACGGCATCTTCCTCTGTTAATTTAGTCGGCGCATAATCAAAACATTTAAGGTAATCTTATTCAAATTGCATAAGCTAACCGAATAACACCATTAAGGTCAAAAAACAACTGCCACAACAACCATTAGATCGGAACCAAAAACACCTGCGTAAGAATTTGCACAAGTGACCCGAGCGGATCGGAAACCAAAACAACTGCGTAATAATTTGCACAAATAAGCATAATTTCTTTATAAGGTAAACAGCGACAGTAGTTTTAAACAATAATGCGAGTATTTCCGGAAGTTGATTCGATTATCGCCATCTGCCGGAATCCAAGTCAAAGCAGTTTAAGAGTCCCTCGTAGATCTTCATGGCTAACTCAGATCAACAGTCTCAGCCTGGAACATGGTGTCCTGTTTGGTCAATAGTCCTGAAAACAATTAACTGGTCTCGAAAGCAGCTGTGGGGGTAAAATGTCCTCGAGCTTACTCGGTCCCAACAAAGCATAGCACAAATTAAATTATAACTTCATTACCTATTAAATGCTTAATGAACATATAGTAACATCCCAGAATAAACCCAACAATAACCAGGGCGGAAACTGAATGAATTATAGAAAAAGGCAAACCTTTCTATTTAAGGCCCCATAGTTGTCAGTACATGTTCATATTTGTATATCTAGAGTTCTAGACGATATTCCAAACAGATGCGCAGATCACGTGGGGACAGGTTGTAAAGTGGCTCATGGAGAAACTCCTTTATGTCCAAGTAAAGAAGTATCCAGGATTTCTCTTGGAGCTCGAGGTTACTAACAGGTGCTTAGGATGGACCCTGTGAAGGTGTCCGCCAGCTCAATTGCCTCTCTCATGTCCACCAACTCACCTCTCCGCTGGTCAGAGACTGCCGAGGTCGCCTCCTGCCTCCTCACCATTTCATCTCTGCTTGTCCACTCAGATCCTGCGATGCAGTACATGTTTATGTGGATGCCTTGATGCAGGGCATGGGGGCAGTACTCTCACAGTGCAGGCCAGATGATAAAAAGGTCCACCCGTGCCATTCTGTTGTCTCACCTCTGGATTGTGAGCTGCTGGCTATGAAGTTGGCCCTGTTGGGGTGGTATCACCTGCTGGAGGGGGCTAGCCATCCGTCTGTGGTTTGGATGGCCTACAAAAACCTTATGTATCTCAAGTCAGCCCACAGATGAAATGCCCCTTAAACTAGGTGGGCCATGATTTTCATGGATTTCACACTGCCCTATATCCCAGGTTTGAACAAGGGGAAGCCTTGTCCTGTGTTTACCAACCTGTTGATTCTAAGGAAGAAATTGTATCCATCCTGTCACCCTCCTTTGTGGTGGGTGCGCAAGGTGGAGGTCTTTGAAGCACGGGGAGAGCAACCTGACACCAATGGGGGACCAGCCTTTTTTGCCCCAAATCTGTCACCTTAAAAGGTGTTGAAATAGCCGCACACATGGCACCCAAGTCTCACCCGCAGGTTGGCAGTTTTCCACCAGTGGTTTTGGTGCCTATGAAAGAGGATACCTTCTGCTTTGTTTCTAGCCATCATGTGGATGCTTGGAGATAGTTGTTCACCAAACCTAGTTATGGCCTGGTCCAACCACTTAATTTTCCTAAACAGCGGTTGGGAATAAGTAATTGGTACAAAATTATTACAGTATATTCCCATAAATACATTTTCAGTTGAGCTTTTGCAATATATGTTTATTTTTATGCTGAAAAATGATCAATTATTGATTGCCGGACCAAAATTATTTGCAACAATTTTCCTCAGCCATTCTCCGTAGCGCAAGAGAAATTTGCAAATGCTTGTGCACAGAAAAAAAACACAAGACACACCTGCACGCTAGCACACACATTGCAAAGATTTCTTCATGCGTTCAAAGTCAAATGGTGTGAGTTTGTGCAGTGCACGCATGAGTAATCCGGGTGATCGCAAAGCACCTAATTATTGGTCGGAAGACTTTGAGCTAGTTGGTTGGCTTATGCATTTCCCCAACCACATTGTGCACCACTAATTGCAAATCCAAAAAATGTCATTTTCTTGATTTGGGATGGGAACCATGGGAATTATCTCTACTGGCAGTATAAAGGAAAACGAGCATATCTGAACTCCAGTTAATGAGAAGATCTTAGAAGATGACCATGTATGAATCCACAAGGGGAAGATGAAGTGCGATCAGAGAGGCCAACAGCGACCTTGCACCGCGGCAGCGGGTGAGACAGGAGGGACCAGGAGCCAGGTAGACAACCACAGTGTCAAAGGACCCAATGTTGCTGAAAGCTGGGAAGGCGCAGAGGAAGAAAACCCCATTGTGGAGGCTGAGCCCCCACACGCACACCAAGACCCAGCCCACACCATCTCACATAGAACAGCCACAAGCAGAGGCCAAGAAACCAGCAAAGGAATTAGGTCAAATGGCCAAAATCAAACGAAGCAGAGACATGGTGCTCTTTGGACACAGACCTGATCAACACCCTGGAGGAAAGGTTGCAGGGAGGTGTCAAAGCCAAGCTTAACCTGTTTCAGGATGTCATATACCAGACCTGAAGAGACAGGTTCGGTGAAATTACCTTCAAGCAGAAGACCGGGGGAGGAGGGAAAAGAAGATTGTGCAATGACGCCGACAACTCCCCAAGAACTGGAGGAAGGCAACTGAACCATAGAGAGAGAGAGAGGGCCTGAAAGTCCTGTGGGAAGAGGTCAGGGATAGACTATCCAGACTTCGCAGAGCTGAACGTATCCACAAGCGTAGCAAACAAGCAAAAAGAACAAGCCAGCTTCTACAAGGACCCCTTCAAGCACGCCAGACAACTGCTGGAGGAGAAGTCCGGAAAGCTCGAGACCACCAGGGAGGTAATGAAACAGCTTGTCAGAAAACAGTACAGCGACAAACTAAGAGGCATCCCACTAGGATCACCAGGGTACATACCCTGGCCTTCACCACCGACGGCTGAGTTTAACATCATGCCCCCCAAGCTCAGCGAAGTTAGGCAAGCAGTGAAGAAGGCAAGGTCCTCATCAGCACCTGCCCCAAATGGTGTCCCTTACAAGTTATATAAAAACTGCCCCAAGGTATTAGAGCTACTCTGGTACCTAATGACAACTGCCTAATGAAGCAGCTCATTCCATCAGAGTGGTAAAGGGCTGTAGCGGTCTTCATCCCGAAGGAAGCGAATTCCAAAGAAATAGGCCAATTCAGAAGCATCGCCCTGCTGGACCTAGGGGGGAGGGGAACATCTCGGTTTTAGTGAGAAGGATGACCACCTACCTTCTAGAGAATGGCCACATCGATACCAACTGCCAAAAAGCAGGAATCCTGGGCTTTCCAGGGACCAGCTCGATCTCGCCAATGCGTATGGATGTCCCACTCCTGCTGATCAGTTACGCCTTGGAGTACTTCCATATGCCTCCCTGCATCAAGAAGCTGGTAGTACTGTACTTCAGTGACCTACAGATGAGCTTTGCCCTCCAGAAATTTACGACCGGGTTGCAGCAGCTAGAAGTGGGAATTGCAATGGGTTGCACCATATCTCCAATCCTCTTTGTGGCAGCCTTTGAGGTACCGTATTTCCTCGCATATAAGCCACCCGCACGTATAAGCCGCACCCTGAAAACTCACGTTCTGGTGGAGATGTGTGTGTATGTGTGCGGGTTTTCACCTCCACTCTTAGCCAGCTGTTTCGTGTTCATTTGATTAGCCCTGGAAGGTATATAAGGAGAATGTTTGGTGACGTCGGAGTATTGCTTGTGTTTGGGCATGTTGTCTCCCTGTCAGTGAGCGTACGTTCTATCCACGTTAGGTTTGTTTCTTTATTGATTTTTACTAAGTCCTAAGTTTGTATGGCTTTTCTCTTAGTATTATTAAAACTTCCAGTCTTGTGGACCAGAACTCCTTTTTCCGTCAACTTCCTGCATCTTTGGGGCCGACCACGCCGCACACCCGAGGCGATTCATGACAAAAACAATGTTTATTTGACCCAACATCAGGGTTCCCCACTGCCGGAGGTGGAACGCCCAGGCTGAAGTTGACCAAGCCATCAATAGACTGCAGCAGCATCAGGAGATCATGGGCAGAGTCCAGGCAAGAAGAGCAGGGCTAGGATGGGGAAAAGATTCTGGTCCAGAGCTAACCATAAAGAGAGGAAGGAGATGTGGTGGTGGAGTAGACAAGGATGGGGGAAGAGCATTACAAGATGAAGGCCGTATCGCAGGGAGGCAAGGAAGCTGGACAACCTAGGAGGGAGTTGTCAACCGAAACATCAGTTGGTCCGACCTGTGGAAGATCCCACAGGCAAGGATCAGCTTCCTCACTTGTGCAACCTACGACACGCTTCCCTGTGCTTGTAACCTCCTCCAATGGTTCGGGGATGAGGTTTGCTGCACACTTTCCAATGCTAGCCTCCAGGACATCTTGTCAGGCTGCAAGACTGCACTATAGATACTAAGGCCCTTTTCCCATGGCCAGGAGTGGGACATTAGAGTTGACCTCAACAGGCAGCTCCAATTCCCCATGGAGATCATCACTACATCACTCGCCCAGACATTGTGGTATGGTCCTACAAGGTAAGAGCAGTGCAGCTCATAGAACTAACAGTACAATCAGAGGAGGGGATTGAGGGCGCTTTTGAGTGCAAGACCAAATACTTGGAGGTGGCAGGTGAGTGCCAGGAAATTGGCTGGAAGTGCAACATCTACCCAGTTGAGGTTGACTGGCGAGGCTACATCGGGCTGTCAACAACACGCCTCCTGAGGGACGCAGGAGTGACTGATGCAACCTCAGGAAGGCCATAAAACAGCTGGCAGAGAAGGCAGCTTTTGGCCCTGGCTTAGGAGGAAGGACGGGAACTGGGGTAACAACAGCTAACCCCAACAACGGCGGCAGGAGACAACAGCTATCAACTGCGGGGGTGGGGGCGGGCGTTTTGGGAGACTTCCTTGTCACTGCTCCGCCACCAGGAGATGTTCCAGGATTAAAGGAGTGAAACATCAATAGTGGTTCATTGATGACCCTGCAGCTGACCCGTGGGCACCAGAGGAGGTGCGATAGGCAGCAATGCCAAGCCGGAAAAACACCTAACTGTACATCAACTGAGGCAATTCTTTAACCCTACAGAAGTTGCAAAGGTTGTCTAACTTCTCCAGGATGGAACAACCACACCTACTGCAGCAAGAAGACTTAATGTGTCTCCCAGCACAATCTCTAGAACATCGAAACGTCAGGACACTGGTGGATATTCTCGGAGAGCTAGACAGGGTCGTGGAAGGTCCTCAACCCATCAGCAGGATCGATACGTGCTCCTTTCTGCAAGGTGGAACAGGCTGAGCACTGCTGGTGCCCTACAGAATGACCTTCAGAGGGCCACTGGTAAGGTTGTTTCTACCCAAAGAGTCAGGAACAGACTTGATGGGGGACTGCTGTCTTGTAGTGGGCCCTGTGCTCACTGCCCAGGACCGTGGACCTCCACTGGCATTTGCCCAAGAACACCCTCCCTTTTTCCCTTCTTACTTCTTTTCTTTCACATATTCACCGAAAAACACACACAAAACCACCCTGATAGGTTCACCAGTAGGCATTCCCAAAATGCACGCACAAATAGAGGAAAGGAGTCTTCTCGATTTTTCATTTGCAAGGAGAACGAACTGAACCGTTGGTGCCAAGTCTCAACTGCGTTCTGCCCTCACACTCCTCCTGTTGTTTTTTAAATTCAAGGACCCTAGTTACAATGGACGTGTCAACTCTCAAGGGAGGGGTGCAAATAGAAGTGAGACGTCAATAGTCAACACAAATGAAGGTCTAGACGTCTTGTAGAGTCTTTGGTGGACGCTGGTGCAGTTCCCAGATCAAAATTGAGGCACTGCAAGGCGTTCTGGATCCTCTTTGTTTAGACTATCTAATAATAATAATCGGACATAGGCTTTGTCATCATCATTAACTCGACAAAAGCCTGATTGTCATCATACCCAGCTGCGTATGACAAAATTGGTAGTGCTTCTCCACAAGGTGCTCTTTCCCGGCAAAAGGACCAAATGTTATCAGGAGCAAAGCATTTACTTTTTTGTAGCCAAATGTATCTGTGGGATAGACTGGCCAGTTGGCTTAATAATTGTTTCTTCATGTCGCGCCATGTGGCCAAACTGGTTTTACAATTGTTTGTTAAGATCGTAAAAGGTAAGATAGACTGGCCAAACTGGCTTTACAATTGTTTGTTAAGATCGTGGAATGTAAGATAGGCTAACTAGCTGGCCTTGCATTTGTTTGCTTGTATTGTGCGATGTGGCAAACTCAGTTTGCAATTGTTTGCTTGTATTGTGCGATGTGGCAAACTCGGTTTGCAATTGTTTGATCGCATTGCGCAATGTAGGATAGGCTGCAGCAGTTTGTGTGAGCTATAAAAACATAGTGTTTACATACAACTTAGCCCTGCAAATGTCTAACCATATCAGCCTAAAGTTTTGTTTACATAAACTTTGTCCTACATCGCTGTCTTAGAAATATTACCCTGTTTTCCTATATAAAGACTGACCCACTGTTCATTCGGAGAGAGTTGCAAGGACAACAGACTGTGAGCGGTTCACAGCTGTTAGAGCTCTCTCTCCATCTTGCAGTCCGGTAATAAACCTATTTCCTTTAAATTGATCTCACTCTTTCTTAACCTGTTCCTGAAATTGTATTTTCAGATCTATCATACTTTGGTGCCGATACCCGAGACCCAACAAGCCAACAATTGCCGGAGCGACGACGGAGCACGACGACAGCATCCTCCATTGAAAGGGTCAACCCGACGGACGTTCCCTCGCCGCTCCGGTGATCTGGTGACGGGTCCCCCGAACTAGGGCAGGTTCGGAACGAGAAAGATTGTGAGTTCACCCTTTGATTTCTGTCTCCGAGGAAGTGTGATAATTTGAATGAGTATTATCACTGCGGTAGTAGTAACAGTTTGTGGTCTGGGACCAACTTACGTAGAACATAATAGTTTGTGGTCTGGGACCAACGTACGTAGAACATTATAGTTTGTGGTTTGGGACCAACGTAGGTAGAACAAGAATAGAGTCCGGGACTACGCTAAGAATAAGTCAGGGACTTATAGTCTTGGTGTGTTAATAGAGTCAGGGACTCTGCTAAGACAAAGTCAGGGACTTGTGGTCTTGGTGTATTCAGAGATATTGGGTGAATGACGAAGTATTGAGATCAATTTCGGGTAATTTAGAATAGAATTGTTGTTTAAACTATTAAGTAAGTGATTAATATGGGTCAGAAAGCGACAAAAGGGGTGGGTTTGTTGCCGGACTGCAAAATGAAAATCGGAGTTACCGGATGTGAAATATATGCAAATGCATTCAATGGGGAGTGACCTGTATCTGCCAAGATGGGAGAAGAAACATGGTTTCTGGCCCAATTTGAAGGATATGGAAGGTTTGATGAACTTAGAAAGGGAATTGTTGAAGGAAAGGGAGAGAAAGGGAAAGAAAAGTGAGGAAGTTGAGAAACAGTTGTTGGTGTTGAAAATATGGAAAGAACAGTGTGTGAAACGTCTACACGACATCGGAGAAAAGAAGAAAAAGAAGAACGAGCAAAAACAAGGTCTCATCGCCACCATGAAAATCAGCCCTGATGAGGAAACCAACGTTCATCGGAGACCGACACAACCGGGAAATGCTCAAGCTGCAGAAAGATTGCCCAACCCTCTTCCTCCAGCGGCGCCACCCACTGGTCCCATCTACCCCTCCCTCATAGAACTGGAACGCCCCCCGAATATGATACCTCCGCCCCGCGCGCTGACGACAGCAATTCGTCACCGACCCACACCAGATCCGGCAACTCCTACCGACCTCAAAACTCCGGAGACTATTGGAATGGAAGAGGAACTCTACAGTCCCCAATACAAATGATGGTGACAGAAAAAGGAAATCTCGAAGCCTACCCAATGATGGCTGTGGCGAATCCAAGGTGGGGGAAAACAACAACCACCGACCCTATTGGTCTACCGACCCTGGACCGAGGCCGAATGCCTGGAAGCATGCAAGGGACTAGGAGATGTGGAAGAAAATGCGGAACAATGGGCCAGAAACTTCCGTGAGTTAGTGGCATCCTATCAACTGAATGGAGCAGAAGTGGAGAAAGCCTTAAAGAACTCTCTGAAACATAGATTGGGCAGAGTCAGAGAGCAATTCACAGGACATGATGCAGGGGGAAACGTATTAGCCTACGACTCCCAAGCCCTAACCAGAGAAATAGAAAAGCTACTAGGAAGAGCAGTGGCAATGTTCCAGAGACCCCCGAATACCAAAAAATAAGGACATGTACGCAGAAAGAGGGTGAGACCACAAATGATTACTATGCCAGATTAGAAAGCTGTGTCAAGTCCAACAGCCGCATGATGGATGACGGCGATGAAAATGGCCCATTCCGAGTCCAGTTGAAACAATGGTTTATCGAAGGACTCCAAGTTCCCATTTCTGGATTCATCAGAAAGCACTTTGTCACCTACAAGACTCTCTCATGCGCTGACCTACTCCAATGGGCAAACCACGCAGACAAGAACATTCACTCCAAGAAGAAAAGAGCCCAGGTGACAGTCGGCGCACAAATGATAACCGAGGCGCTTCAAGCCACCACCATGTTTGCAGCCAGAGGATACAGACCCCCGAGAAATGCCCCAGGACCCCGCAACAATTACCAGCAAACCTGTGACCGAATTGAAAGACGATGCTACAACTGTCACCAGAAAGGACACTGGGCCCGAGACTGTCTCGAGTCTCACCCAGAAAGACGGTTCGGACTCTGGCACTCAAGACCACAGAGACAATGGGAGGACAGGGAACCCCGATACGACAAACCACAGTGACGCCAGAAGTCCGTCCAAGAGGACTCCCTCGAACCATCCATGAGGCGATGGGAGGACGAGGGAAGCAAGGGGGAAGAAGAAATTAACCTAGGTAACAAGGAACCCCTCCCCTTCCCAGTTATGGACCTGTCAGTCTATTCCGCGGACTCCCAATCCTTGGACAACAAACCCCGAGTACAACTTCATCGCACACCAGTTTGGTTCCTGGTGGATTCAGGGGCCGATCGGACCATCCTGTCAGATGGTTCCAGGAGTCAAGCCCAGCACCCTGTCCCTCCAGGTTATAGGAGTAGCCGGCGTCGCACAGAGAAGATTCTACTCCCAAGCCATCGTCCTAGAAGATGAGGACGGAATCAAAGTCACTGCCCCCATTGTCCTATGCTCCGAATGTCCGATCAACCTACTGGGACGAGATATCATGGTCCATCTTAGGCTAAGCCTAGTGGCCACCCAATATGGCCTCCAACCCAGGAAATTAAAGACCCGAAACATCTTCCACACCACCACATCCAACACCTTCTACTCTCTTGACATTGTCAGGAAAGATTCTGCCAAGGTAGCTGAAAGTCTGAAAGAACAGGCTATAGATATCTGCCCGGCAGCACCAGGACAGGAACAACAAACATGGCCGTTACATGCCACCCTGAAGTTCATGGGAGACCGGAGACCGGACGACAAGTGGTTAAAGCAATTCTCACAGTTGCCCACTCAACGAATCATAATTAACCACGTATATGCAACCGACCAAGTAGTCTGTTTTGCCACCGTGACCCTCCCGCCGGCTTCAGTAACCTGACCTCAACGGGACATCGCTCTCATGTCCCACTGAACAAGTTGTTCACCATGGAATGGAAGGATCTTGGACCCTTGACCGACTTTGTGCTGCAATCAAAAGAATCCAAGTGGCAAGACAGCGATGAAGGGGATCAGTGGTGTGAGATCCCTGAATTTGGACAAGTGACTAGAAGGAGCTTGGGCTGGGTCATCGACACCATCCCCTCCACACACAAGTATGCATGACTAGACTAACCCGTGGACCTACTCTACAGTGAGACAGATATCCCCACGGTACCAGCTAATCTATGGTCCAAGTCCAAAACTGATGTCGGACAGATGAACACAGAAAAACCAGTCACCATCGAAGCCACAACCTCTGCCCGCCCTCGGGTACCTGCTCAAGCCAGATCAAAAAGAAGGCATTCGCCCAGTCATCCAGGAGATACTTGACGCACGCATAACCATTGAAGGTGATCGTGCAGAATCCAACACGCCAATCTTCCCCGTAAAGAAACCAGGGGGAGGATGGATGATGGTCCAAGATTTACGCCATGTCAACAGAGCAGTGAAGTCCCGTGCTCCCAACGTCCCAGACCCCTACACGCTGCTGAACGAACTGAAACCGACACAGAAATACTTCACCGTCATTGATCTAAGTAATCAGTTTTTCTCAATCCCACTGGATGCCACAGCACAAGGATGGTTCGGCTTCACCTTTGGCAACAGAAAGTTCACCCACACCAGATTGCCACAAGGAATCTGCGACAGCCCAACCATATTCTCCACAGAGATCCAGAGATGCATGAGTTATCATCCACATCCAGAGTCCACACAAGTCCTCATTTATGTGGACGACATCCTAATTGCAAGCCCAACAGCAGAAGAAAACCGAAAACAGTCCATCAGAGTGTTCCAACACCTGGAAAAGACGGGGAACAAGGCCTCGTTATCTAAGCTTCAATTTTGCCAGATTGAAGTAACATTTCTGGGACATCTCTTGTCACAAAAAGGTCGAAGGCTAACAGACAACAGGAAGAAGGCTGTCAGAGATGCCCCCAGACCCAAGACCAAGAAGCAAGTCATGGCGTTCCTCGGGTTAGCCAACTACTGTCAAGGATGGATCCTTCACTTCGCACAAATCACCCAGCCACTATTGGACCTCATGAGTGACAAAGACCTCAACCTGTCAGATCCTGTAGAATGGACTCCAGCTGCTGAAGAAGCTTTCAACACCATTAAACAAGCCATACTAGACTCATCCGTCATGGGCCTGCCAGACTACACCAAGCCTTTTGTTCAAACAGTTGACTGCAAGTCAGGATTCATGACGTCTGCCCTTCTCCAACAACATGGTGCTAAACTACGCCCCGTCACCTTCTATTCAAAACGACTAGACGCTGTAGTACAAGCCCTCCCACCATGCATGCAAGCCATATGTGCGGCAGCCATGGCCGTCCAAAGTTCCGCTGAACTCATACTCTTCCATCCACTGACCCTACGGGTCAGTCACGCAGTTGACATGTTGTTAACCCAGACCAAAATCGCATTTCTATCTCCAGCTCGACACCTGTCCCTCACCACGACATTGCTCTCACAACCACACCTCACAGTTCAAAGATGTAATACCCTGAAACCAGCCACACTGTTGCCCACCGAGGAAGATGGAGATCCACACACTTGTCAACTAAGAACCGAAGAGAATTACAAACCAAGGCCTGACCTAATGGACAACCCACTGCCCACCAGACACACTGTCTATGTGGATGTATCATCATCAAAAACCCCGGACGGAAAAAAACACACCGGATATGGCGTGATTATTGACACACTTACCAAGTGGGTTGAGATATGCCCATCCAAGAAAGTTGATGCCATGGCAGTCGCAAAAGCCATATGCAAAAGGATCATTCCAAGCCATGGAATACCACGAGTCATTTGGAGTGATAATGGTGCTCACTTCGTGAACAACGTGATCCAAACTATGGGACAACATCTTGGAATCAACCTGAAATATCATTGCGTCTACCACCCCCAAAGTGCTGGACTCATTGAAAGAACCAATGGAACAGTAAAACTCAGAATAAGAAAAACCATGGAAGACACAGGAAAACCATGGCCAGAATGCCTAAGCCTGGTAGAAACCAGTGGCGGGCCGTCAGGGCCTTCAAGGCCTCCTCTGCTGGCCTAAGAAATATCTGAATCATATTATATTTTGTCCATCAATACTTATTATTCCAAATGGTCTGTTAGCTTCCTTCCATTGCTTTTACAACTTGCAAGGAGAAATCACTCATAACTCGCCTTCGTTCAAGAGGATTCTGACGAGCGGCATACTGTTCTCTCCATTTAGTCGCGACATACTCAAAACATTTAATGTAATCTGATTCAAAACTATTGCATAAGCTAACCGAATAACACCATCAAGGTCAAAAACCAACTGCTCCTATTAGATCGAAACCAAAACACCTGCGTAAGAATTTGCAGTATAAGGATAATAATTTATTTATAAGGTAAACTGGTACTTAAGTTCAACTGGCACGCAACAATTCCGGCCTTACAGAGTGAGATGCTTCCGAAGAGAAGGTTTTCTGCCCTGAATCATTACGCACTGGCGGAGGCTTCCGAGGCTGTTGACTGGGCTTCCTTCATGGACATCACTTCAGTCGGCGAGCTGTGGACATCGTTGAAACAATCCATACTCCGGGTGACGGAGCGTTCAGTACCATTGTCGATGCCACGGCACCAGAAGCACAAACCCTGGGCGACGCAAAAAGTGAAGCGGGAACGGACTCTCAGAGATGTTGCTTGGCGCGAATTCCAGGAACGAGGCACGGCGGCAGCGTATGAGGTTTACAAGCAGCAACGAAATAGAGCAGTGTTCACTGAAAGGCAAGAGCGGAGCAATTATGAACTGAGGTTAGCGCAGTCATCTCGTGCAAACCCCAAACGCTTCTTTGCCCATGTTCAAGCCAACAAACGTCTACACAATCAAGTGGTTAAACTCAAGGATGCTGATGGGGTCGGTGTCACGGATGCAGAGGGGCAAAGTTCTCTTTTTGCTCGGGTGTACGCAGACATTTACAAAGTCGATGATGGGCGACCAGCACCTCCATTTGCTCGGGATGTTCCCCCAATGCCTGCAGTTGCCATTACACCTCCTGAAGTCTACCGAGCCTTGATGTGTCTGGACGCCACTAAAAGCCATAGTCCTGACGGTATTCACCCGAGGGTCCTCCAGGCACTCGCTCCGACCATAGCACTTCCCCTCGCTCATCTCTTCACACTGTCCTTGCAATCAGGTGACATCCCCGAAGACTGGAGGCGAGCCGTCATCTGCCCTATCTACAAGAAAGGAGACCGAGAAGACCCGTTGAATTACCGACCGGTCTCCCTCACTTCAGTGGTCTGCAAGATGTTCGAATCTATCATCAAAACGTCCATGATGGCCCATCTCCAGAACACAGCGGTGATCTCCGATAGTCAACATGGCTTCGTGTCCAAGAGATCCTGCCTCACCAACTTGCTGATGATGGAGGAATGGGTCAGTCAATTAATGGACGATCGACAAATTGCCGACCTGGTTTTCCTGGACTTCGCCAAGGCGTTCGATTCGGTCAACCATCGCTTGCTACTCCGCAAGCTGGAAGCTTATGCAATTCACCCAGCGGTCGTGAGGTGGATTGGTGCGTTTTTGGCTGGCCGCACCTTTCAAGTTCAAGTCAACGGCATACTCTCAGAGACTCACAACGCCCCCAGCGGTGTCCCCCAAGGCTCCGTTCTTGGACCACTGTTGTTTGTGGTGTTTGTCAACGACCTGCCAGAGCACATCTCCCAGCGGGTTCTCCTCTTTGCTGATGATGTGAAGCTCGTTGCTCCCCGGAGTGACTTCGAGGACCTGCGTAGGTGCCTTCAACACGTGTGGAGATGGTCGAACCTTTGGGACTTGCAGCTCAACATCACTAAATGCAGTCATTTGGCTATTGGGGCTCCTCCTGATGCACTTCTCGATTTTGAACCGGGACGTCGCATAAAAAATAATCAATAAATCAATGCACAAAAATGGGGTAAAATCCACTTCCTAGCAGCAGTTCATGATTAAATACAAATACTGGAGCTTTTCAGACATTAAAACCAGGCCAGGGGGGCGATTTTTCCGGGGAAAGACAGCGATGAACGCCAATGGCGTACGGGCAAACATTGCCCGAAAATGGGGTAAAATCCAGCCGAAAACAGCATTTATTGATTAGATACAAATACTGGAGCTTTTTAGACATCACAACCAGGCCCAAAATTGAAATATTATTTAGGAATATAGCCATATTATACTCACCAAAAATTCTTTTTAACTGTACACAATATCCATCCTCCTTTCTTTATTCCTTCTTTTCTATCGCCATCGAAGCTAATGATGAAAGTCGAGCCTGTCCTGTCATATTTCCGGCATTGTGGGTGGAGTCTGCCTCACTATGGCTTTGGCCCGCCTACTAGCCAATTATAGTTGGTGAAAGTGTGACATGCTAGAGTGTTTGATTTATTAACGATCGCATGTAAAGAAGGTACAACAAGTTTGGATTGGATGTGTTTATCGGTGTTCGATTGTTGATCCTTTGATCCACATGGCAAGTGTGGGACATGTTAAAGAATATCGGTATTCGATTATTGATGTCTTAGCAAATAGCTTGAGGCACGGGAGATGTGTTGAATCATTACAGTAAAAGTTGGATTGAAGAAACAACAATGGATCACTGTTCTGATTATTTCTCCCTGTGTTTCAAGGTATGCTGTTTGTTGTAAAGGCTGGTTGAGTTTGGGGTTTGTAATATACACTGTTTAGCGTGTGAGAAAATAGATAATGTTTATTAATGTTTATTTACCTTTGAATTACGGGCGTGAATGTGCGAGTCTCGGGTCACGCACATGGAATAGCATTTAGCATGCTACCTTCGGCCACCATTATCGTGGACAGTGTCTATAACGGTCATAGAAAGGATGTTATATTATTGATATTGCATTGTTTGCCCTGTGGAATAGTAGGACTACTCAAAGTTGTAAAAAGAAAAGATATATCAAGTTATGACCGTGTGTTGAACGAGTGTGATTGTGCATTTATATATATATATATATATATATATATATATAATATATATATATATATATATATATATATAATATATATATATATATATATATATATATATATATATATATATATATATATATATATATATATATATTATATATATATATATAATATATATATATATATATATTATATATATATATATATATATATATATAGGTGTAATTGTATGTTATGGGTTTTTGTGTTGATTATTACAGTAAAAGTTGGATTGAAGAAACAACAATGGATCACTGCTCTGATTATTTCTCCCTGTTTTTCAAGATTAAATGCAGGGTGTAACAAAAGCAATGACGTATCCCAGCCAGCAAAATGCTAACGCCTATGAAAAATCATTGTGGGGTTGCCAACTCGAAATCTGATTGGTTAAAAGCAACAGTCTTTTTAATGCAGCAGACCCCGCAAAACTGATTGTGAAGGCTTTGAGGCAGATCTGATCTGGCAACAAATAATGGCTGAAATGTGATTGGTTAAATGCTTCAATATGAAAACACACATCTGGAAGCAGTGCAACAAGGGGGGAAAGCAATGAAAGGAAGCTAACAGACCATTTGGAATAATAAGTATTGATGGACAAAATATAATATGATTCAGATATTTCTTAGGCCAGCAGAGAAGGCCTTGAAGGCCCTGGCGGCCCGCCACTGGTATATGTGTATGTGTATATGTGTATTGGATTGGATAACTTTATTCATCCCGTATTTGGGAAATTTGTTGTCACAGTAGCAAGAGGGTGAGGATGCAGGAATAGGAAAGGCATTTTAGACATAAATAGATAGGTAAAAGTAAGTTAATAAATAAATACATGAATAAATATATAAATAAATAAGCGTGTTGCTTAGCACATATATACATACATACACATAAATATACATGCATGCATACGGTAGGTCTCAACACTCAGCCATTTTTTTGTTAAAGAGCCTGACAGCTGATGGGAGGAAGGATCTGCGGAAGCGCTCCTTCCTGCAATGAGGGTGCCGCAGTCTATTGCTAAAGGAGCTTCGGAGGGACTCCACAGACTCATGCAGGGGGTGGGAGGTGTTGTCCATGATGGACATCATCCTGGTCAGCATTCTCCACTCTCCCACTTCCTCCACAGAGTCCAGAGGACAGCCCAGAACCGAGCTGGCCCTCCTGACCAGCTTATTCAGCCTGTTCCTGTCCCTCTCCGTGCTCCCGCATCCTCAACATAGCACTGCATAAAACACTGTAGATGCCACCACAGTGTTGTAGAAAGTCTTCAGCAGTGTCCTGCACACTCCAAATGACCGTAGACTCCTCAGTAGGTAGAGGCGGCTCTGGCCCCTTTTGTACAGGGCATCTATGTTTGTGGACCAGTCTAGTTTGTTGTTGAGGTGAACACCCAGGTACTTAAAATTCTCCACGATTTCAATGTCTGTACCCTGGATGTTCACCTGAGTGGTCTGTTGAGGATTCCTCCGAAAATCGATGACCATTTCCTTTGTCTTACTGGTGTTGATGTAGAGGTGGTTTTGCCTACACCAGTCAACAAAGGCTGTGATGACTCCCCTGTACTCCAGGTCGTTCCCGTCCGTCACTCGTCCAATAATAGCGGTGTCGTCAGAGAACTTCTGGAGGTGGCAGGTGTCTGTATTATGTTTGAAATCCGTTGTGTAGAGGGAGAAGAGGAGTGGGGAGAGCACTGTGCCTTGTGGGGCCCCCGTGCTGCAAGCTACCACATCAGACATACAGTCCTGGAGTCTCACATATTGTGGTCTGTCAGTGAGGAAGTCGATGATCCATGCGGCTAGGTGGTTCCTTACTCCAGCCTCTTCCAGTTTCCCTCTCAGTAGGACCGGCTGAATGGTGTTGAACGCACTGGAGAGGTCAAAAAACATCATTCTCAGCGTGCTTCCCATGATCTCCAGGTGTGAAAGAGACCTGTGCATCAGGTAGGTGGTAGCATCTTCCACACCAATGCCTGGACGATAGGCGAACTGCAGAGGGTCCAGCTCTGCATTCATCAGGGGGCTGAGGTGATTGAGGATGATTCTCTCCAATGTCTTGATCAGGTGAGAGGTTAATGCTACCGGCCTGAAGTGGTTTGGCTCCCTGGGGTATGCAGTCTTAGGAACTGGGACCACACAGGAAGTTTTCCACAAGGTGGGGACCTTCTGCAGACTGAGGCTGAGGTTGAAAATATGCAGAATCACTTTACCAAGCTGATCCGCACACTCTCTCAATAGTCTGGAGCTGAGGCCGTCTGGACCGGTAGCCTTCCTTGCCTCGATCTTCTTTAGCTGTTTTATCACCTGATCGACAGTAATGCAGAGACCGGTGGAAGAGGGGGAGGAAGAGGAGGAGGAGAATGAGGGGTGAGCGTTGCTTCTGGTCTGGGGGGTCAGGGGAGTGGGGGCAGGACTGAATCTGTTAAAGAACTGATTCAGTTCATTGGCCCACTCCCTGCCGCCGGACTCCGGGTCTCTCTCGCTGTTGCCTCCATGGCCCGAAATGGTCCTCAAGCTCCTCCAGACCTCTTTGGTGTTGCCTCTCTGGAGTTGGTTCTCCAGCTTCCTCCTGTAGATGG